>NC_133619.1:276564281-276606781 GCF_048593235.1 Sminthopsis crassicaudata | reverse complement strand
ATAAAAGCATCACAGACATGAATTCCTATCCGACAAACAGAATAGTACCTTGCTTTTATTATCAGTTCCCCTTATCCTTTTTTCAGCACTTATTTTTATATTGTTGTGATAACTGAAGATATACAAGGGAAATAGAAAACATAGATCCTGTCCTTGAGAAACTTATAGTCTTTTTTTTTAAATAATAGAATGAAGCTTTCTGAGAAATAGCTAACCTATTCAGTATTAAGCTTAAGTGCAGAAAATTCAACAGGGAATAAGGAGTGTGGTTTCAGTTGTGACCTCAGTCTTTTCTGCTGCTAATCTGGTGACAAGCTGTTTGGTAATGCTGAGAGGATTTGTAGGTAACTCCTTTCATGAGACTGCCACAGTGCCACTAATCACCCACCACGTGGACTTCTCTCCTGCATTTGCTCTCTCCTGCCCTACTTTTCTCTCTAGTGTTTTCCCTTCTGCTCTTCCTCCCTCCCTCCTTTCTCCCTCTCTTCCATCCTCCCTCTCCTCTGCCTGTGATTCCACACTTGCAATATCACAGATGGGTTTCCTGCTGAGGCTGTCTGTTTGGCACATTGACCTCATACTCCTGTTAGATGCCACCTGGCTCCCTCGACAGTTCCTTCTGGAAAGATAAGTCAGAAATTCCTCTGGGTTTTGTGACATCCTATCTTGGAACGGGAAATTTACAATACAACACAATGCCCCACTATAACTACAGTGATACTCTGCTTGCAGTTCTGCTGCTATATCTTCCCTCTAACATCTTACAGAGTAGGCAGTGGGGGATAGTTGTTCTTAATCTTTGCCCAACTAGCAAACTACTGACCTGCTTTCACAATTTTTCTGACATCATCGTGTAGTCCTCTGATTGGTCTTGGAGGCTTTTTACAACATAGTCCCTTCTAACCTATCCTGTTTTCTCATCCCTTACTCCTTTTAACTCAGTGGTGCATCAATACCAGCTTATTTGTGTTTCCTCCCACAAAATACCACATGTCCTATTCCTGCACTGTAATAGGGAAGATAGGCAATCTCCCCTCCCTGGAAAGTTTTCCCTCCTGATCTCCCTTCTTGACATCTCTGGCTTCTTTTCAGATTCAGCTCAAATGCCAGCTTCTGCAGGAAGACTTCCCAGTCCCTGTCCTTCCCACTCATCAGCTCAGCTATTTGTGCTTTGCACTGTATATATGTACACATATGTATATAAATATGTGTTCATTTGAATATATTTATACTTGTATATTTAATGTATGTATACACAAAAATATATAAGTCTATATATCTATATACATAGACATATATCTGTATATGTAATTGGAATATAACCACCTTGAGCAATTTGAAATGGTGCCCAAAGAGCTATAAAATTGCATATACCCTTTGATCCAGCAGTGTCGCTACTAGATCTAAATCTCAAGGAGATCATAAAAGAGGGGAAATGGACAAAAATATTTGTAATAGCACTTTTTGTAGTAGTAGGGAATTAGAAATTGAGAGGACGCCCATCAGTTGGGAAATGGCTGAATAAGTTATAGTAAATTAATATAGTGGGATATTATTATTCCATGAACCAATGATGAGTGAAGTGAGCAGAATCAGGAGAACATTATACACAGTGATAGCAAAATACATGTGATGATCAACTATGATCTCAGCAATGTAGTGATCCAGCACAATTTCAATAGACTTGGGATAAAAAATTTCCATCTGCATCTATGAACTATGAACTAACTATATGAACTAATTCTAAGAACTATGAAGATGGAATATGATTCTGAGTATTTGTTGTTTGTTTAATTTTTCTTTCTCAAGATTTTTTCTCTTTTGGTATGATTTTTCCTTGTATGACATAACACATATGGAAATATGTTTAAAAGTATTGTACATGTATAATCTTTATCAGATTGCTTGTTGAATTAGGGAGGGGCAAGGTAAAGGAGGGAGGGAGAAAAAATTTGTAATATAAAATCTTACAAAATGAAAAGTAAACTATCTTTACATGTATTTGGGAAAATATAATACTGTTGTGTGTGGGGGGGAGAATATAAGGTATTTGAGGGAAGAGACTTTTTTTCTTTCCTTTGTAATATCAGTCCTTAGTAGCTAAATGGCACTAGACCTCAAGTCAGGAAAATAGTTCAACTCCTACCAAAGTTAAGACTGGGAAATTGTCTCAATAAGGACAAGGGAAAAAAAGAGAAAGGAAGGAAATCAATCAATCAACAAGTATTTCTTAATAACTGCCCGATTTGTATAGAATTTATATTGTTTATACTGACATATTATGTATAGATGTATAAGATATAATATTATTTATAGATAATAATTGATGATAATTATAGCTGAGACTTATAAGGAGCTTTAAGTTTAAGAAACTACAAATATCTCATTTTACCCTCATAATAGCCCTGTTGTCCCCATTTTATAGACTAAAGGCAGCCAAAGAGTACAATAGATAAGTCATTGAATATTAGTGATAGAAGGAACATTAGAGATCATCTAGGTCAATATCTTCATTTTATCAATTACTAAGCCTAGGCCCAAGGCAGTTTTGTGTTGGGGGTAGAGGAGTAGGTTTAAGTCCTGACTCTGACAAACAATAATTGTATGAGCAAGTCATTTAATCTCTCGTGAATCAAGCAATTCTCTATTATAAACCTGAAGCACAGGTGCTAATTTGCCAGAGGGAATTTATTGTTGGGTATTTCCCTACCAGTGAAGTCATAAATATAGGGGAGAAAAACACTGGAGGTGGAAGGAGGGGAACCAAAATCTCTGGGAGTTAGAACTTAGCCAAAAATATACATCTAGTTTTCAAGAAAGATGGAGCTAGATCTCAGGTTTCCGGACTCTTAGAGCTCAAAGATGTAAAAAATGGGACTGTGATTCTTTTTTATTTAAAGTTTATATAAAGTGCTAAGATTGGCAAGGGTGTATGGGATAAGGAAGTAGTAGGAAGAATGCCATTTGAAGGGGAAAAAATGGAAAATTCTATCTTGGCTAATAGGGGACAGAAGAAAAGCTGGGATTGCCAAATAGATAGATAGACAGATAGATAAATGAGAGAGAGAGAGAGAGAGAGAGAGAGAGAGAGAGAGAGAGAGAGAGAGAGAGAGAGAGGACAGAGAAAGTATAGACACATGTATCTATGTATTTATATATATATATATATATATATATATATATATATATGTATGTATGTATGTATGTGTAAAATTGTCCCATTATGCCGGGAATGTGTTTTCAGACACAGAATTGCACCCTGTTGTATATACCTTTCCTCCCTATTCATGATTCTCTGGTACCCACTTTGATTCCTGGCTCAAGGCTAGGTTTCCTTTATCTCTCCAAATCTCCATTCTTATCCTATTTTCCCAGCATGCTTCCATTCTCCTATTCATACTTGTAGATACTCTTTCTCTATTGAAACTTCTGTCACTTTGGTTTCAGTCCAACCAGGCCTGGTGATTTAAGATTATAGTCCCAGCTACTTGGGAGGCTGAGACTTCTGGATCATCTCATTCAGAGCTGCAGAAGGGCTAAAGCTAATCACATATTCCAACAAGGCTAGCATCAGTTAGGTGAACCTCCAGTACCTGAAGTCACTTGGAGTTGCAACCAATAGCCCAGGATAGAAATGGACCAGGTCAAAGCTTCCACAATGGATTGGCCATCTCCAAGAATGGCCATTGTGCTCCCTGTCTAAATGAGCTAAGGATGCCCAGACACAAAAAAAGAAAAAAATAATCCAATAACCTCAGGCTACTTCAGCATTAATAAGCATATCTATGCAAATTCTCTCCTTCTTCAAGTCTCAACCATTCCTTGAAGCCTTACCAGATCATTCTAGCCCACAGTGAGATCTTCTCATCATGTTATTGTTTTGAGTGATTTCAGTAATGTCCAATTCTCTGTGACTTCATTTGGGGTTTTCTTGACAAATATATTGGAGTGGTTTGCCATTTCCTTCTCCAGCTCATTTTACAGATAAGAAACTGGGCCAGGGTCAAATAGCTAGCTGGTAAATATCTGAGGCTGGATTTGAACTCAAGCTCTCCCAATTCCACTGGCCACCTAGGTTGATAGGACTTATTAAAGGTTTCTTAGTCAGCTCATGAGCTAATTGATCACTTATTGCCTCAAGCAATAATTTGTATTATCATGCTGTTATTTTTCATCTTTATGTCTAAATATCTTGATTCCTTCACAATCATTCCATGTCATCTTTCTTGTGATTTCTACAGTGCCTCTTAGTTATGTCCCTACTAATGCAGCCACTATCTTATATGAGTCTATCATTGCTTGGACTATTCCAAAAGTCTTCTAATTGACCTTCCTGCCTTAATTTTCTTTCTATTCCCATTGTTCTTCAATCAATTGCCAAAATAATTTTTTTATCAAAGTACAATTCTAACCATATTACTCTCCTATTCTGTGCATGGCTCCCTATTGCCTCTAGTATCAAATGCAAACTCATTTGTTCAGAATTTATAATTCTTCATACTTGGGTCTCTTCAGCTGTTTCTCTAGTCTTCTTAGGCATTACCTTCCTCTATGTAATATAGCATCTAGCCATACTGACCACATTATGAAGACTGAGAAAGAGCAGACAGTGTGTAGGAGAGAAGAATCATGAAAATCCAGAAAAAGAGAGAATGCAGAAGGATAATCAACAGTTCCAAATGTAGAATGAGGATCAAAAACGTGGCCTCCCTGCCTCAAGTCTTACCTTTTCTGCAATACACCCCAAACACAGCTGCCAAAGTGATTTTTCTAAAGCACCACTCTGACAATGTCACTCCATTGCTCAGTAAACTCAAATGGATCCCTATTATATCAGGTAACATTTCTTCTGTTTCATATTCTAAACCCTTCACAATTGGATCCCCAAAATTACCTTTCCAACTTAATTGGATATTATTCTCTTTATTAATACCACTCTTAATACACAGTAATAACAAGATTATGGAATCATCAGCTGTGATGGACTTGGCTCTTCTCAATAATGTGGTGATTCATGGAAATTCCAATAAACTTGAGATGGAAAATGCCATCTGCATCCAGAGAGAGAACTATGAATGTTTATGGAAGCATAGTATTTTCACCTTTTTGTTTGTTTGTTTGTTTTATTTCTCATGTTTTTTCCCTTTTGATATGATTTTTCTTATATAATGTGACAAAATGGAAATATGTTTAAAAAAAAAGAATTGAACATATTTAATCTATATAAGATTACTTATGGGCTTGGTGAGAGAAGGAAAGTAAGGGAGGGAGGGAGAAAATTTTGGAACATAAAATGCTATTGAAAATTTATCTCCCAAAATTAATGCCACTCTTTACCTCAGTTTCCCTTCTTATGGTTCCTTATACAGAGCACTTCCTCTCATTTCCCTGTGCTTGCCTTGATTGCCACCCAAAGCCAGGAATATACTCCTTCCTCACCCCTCACCTCTTAGAACTCCCAGTTTCCTCCTGGAAATTGCACAAGCAACACGTTCTACATGAAATCTTTCTAGAACTCATAAACTTTCAATATTTAATCCCCAAAATGACCTTCCATGTAATTTCTATTTTACATATACATCCCAACTTAGTTATAAATTCTTGGAGGACATCAGCTGTGTTGCTACTTTTTGTTTTTATCCTTGGTGCCTAATACAATGCCAATATGTAAGGCATATCTAAGAAATATTTGTTGATTGATCATTTTATACTTTTAGAGATCTGTCATTATTTGTGAGTATTAGGAGCCCTATCCTTACTCATTTTGTTATATCCTCCCTTTTTTACTCTTGATCCATGAGAGAGTTACTTAACCAGAGATTAGATAGGGATGTGAATAGAACACCTACAAGCCTGCCAGGCTGTTAGAAGGATTCCTTTTTGGCTGCAAGTGATCCTGGAATTGTAAAATGGACCACTGTACTTATCCCATGGCACTCATTTGTGCCTCTGCCAAATTGGCAGTGGGTATTCTAGGACAGAAGGCATCACTATTTCCTGGAGACAAGAGATAGTCAGATGTGTGGTAGGGAGCTCCCAACCTGATGAGGGCACTAACTCAAACTGATCCTTGAGCAACAGGTGTTACAGAGAAAAATAATTTAGCAAGATGGGACCCACCTGGTCTGGGACTGGGTAATTGTTGTTGTTTTAATGCATCTAATTACCTAACTTTCTGAATGTGCAAATTTTATCTGCCCCTTGTAAGAAACCTTGGAAAAGCCATTTGGTGGTATTATACTGTGACTCTTCTCACAGACTTTTGGCCAGTGGACTGGTTACATGAACAACAGCCACCCAAGGAAGCTTCACCTGATTCAATCAATAAATATCTTTTCTTTCTTCTGAATTTCCTTTCTTTTCTATGGCTAAGTGAGCCTCCTCTTCTTAACAACTAAATGAGACACAAGTGTCTCATTTCATTCTAATCTCAAATGTGACATTGAGTTAGGCCTGGCCTACTACAGAGGGATAACTTCTTTCTCTTTTTCTGCCTTTTTTTTTTTTAATAATTCTCCTCCTTGTTTCATATCCATCACTGTGGGTCATTAATTCTAAGACATAAGACCAAAAATAGCCCATCTCACAAACTAAGCCAATTACATAATTATAAAAAAAGTGTACCATATAACATATTAATTCCAGTAAAAAGTACCAATTTTTTTTCAAGGTTATTTTTTTTCCTGAATTCTGCTGATGAAAATGATGGACTGCTTGCTGCCTCTAACAGGGCTGTGGTGATTGATGGTAAGTGCTGGAGAAGGTATGGGTCAGCCATGGCAACTCATGTGTCAGGCCTTAAAAAAAAGGCAAATGGCTACCCAAGGCAAGGAAGTGGTGAGGAATTAGGAGATGAAAAGAACGTGAGGCTGCCAAGAGTAATTATTCTACCAGCTGGGCAAGTCTAAGATACTTCCTGGGTCCTTAGGTCTTCCTGACTTTAAACTACCACACCTAATGATAGGGTAACAGAAGATAAGAAAGGGGAGGAGGGGGGAGGTCTAGTCTGTGGGGCCACCCTGCCTCCTAGTATTCCCTCTAATGTGGGGCAAGTTGCCTATCTCTCAATCTGTCCATCAATCAATTAAAATACACAGTGAAACCTGCTTAGAAGGACCACCCACAGTTGGCTGGGAAATTATACTTTCTGACAGGTGGCCTTTGAATATAGTCAGTACCTCTAGGGGTATTTACTGAGTGTGCAATTTGTACAATGCAATAGTAAGCGTTTGTGTGTGTGTGTGTGTGTGTGTGTGTGTGTGTGTGTGTGTGTGTGTATGTGTTACCCTGTCTCAGTGTGAGGGCTACAGTCTTTCTGTGAGATGAACAGATGAGTAAGTATACGTGTGCTATATTATCTGGGTATTTGCTTCTCCTATTCCAGGTTGGGAATAAATTGGCTAGTTTAAAAAATCTCCTCTGTATTTCATGTGTGTCGTGCCCTAACGTGTTGGGCTTGAATCCAGTCACAGTCAGTTGACCTAATTCATTTATCTTATTTATACTGTATTCCACTTTACATATGTGGAGTTAGGGCCTCCTGGATCCAATATGCAAATTAGGCACAACAATTTGCAAATGAGTAGAAGCCTGGTACTTTAAAAAACATTAATAATAATGCAACCCTAGGAGCAAAGGAGAATGCTGGAAATAAGCTAGACGTGATCATGTTGGCTTCAGTCCCAAAAGAGGTTTGGGTCTCCTGTCGTCCTATCAGATACCAAACACCTGTTGGCATCCAGCTCCTGTGTTATTAATACCATCGCTGTGAATACATTAGGAGACCAAAGCCCTGAGGGATAAAAATACTGGCCCCAGGAGCCAGAGATAGGACTATGGAAATCTTAAAATGAAGCAAAAACAAAAACATGATGGGTAGAGCCCAATTCTTGTCTGAAATACCATCGATTGGATTTCCAATCATAGGTATTCAAGTTTTATACCCAGAGCAAAGCTGAGGTGAGCCCACGAAGTCTGTGTTCAATGACAGAGATTCCTCTGGTTGCATCCTCTAATACTGGGTCTGTTGACCTCTTTTGTGTCCTGGATTCCCTTAGCAATCTGATGAAGCTTAAGAGCCCTTCTCAAAATAATATTCTTAAATGCATAAGTAAAATATATTGGATTACTAAGGAGACTAGTTATATTGAAAATGATGTCTTTTTAAACCTAAGTTTATAGATGATAAGTTAAGAATCTCTACTTTAGTGAGAGACAGCTGTAAGGAATTATAATTAATCAAAATACAGGGGGAAATCTCTATACACCTAACTCTGAGTTTTGCATACCTGTCTCAGGATTGAACATGACCACTAAATTACCTCCCAGTTGACCAACATTGTAGCCTTACAGGATCTTCATCTCCACTCTTCCCTTCTCTTTCTCTCTCTTCTTTTTTCTTCTCTTTCTCTCTCTTTTTCTTTTCCCTTCCCCTGCACTTTCTTCCCTGTCCTCTTTCCTTTTTCTCTCTTCCCTTCTTCTTCCTTCCTTTTCCTTCCCCTCCTTTTTTCTTTTCCTCTCCCTTTTCTTCTCTCTTCCTCCTTTCCTTTTATTCTCCTCCTCTTTCTCATCTTCCAATCTTTTCAGACATCGTGTTTGTTCAGAATTCACAGTAATGGTGTACACAAAACTCAGCCATTATTCATGGCCCATTAACTTAGAAGGCAGTGTATAGATGATTAAGACCCATCACAATCTGGATCCTTCTCAGAACATATAGAAAGCTTGTATCTTTCTACAATGCAGAATGAGGAGTAATTTACCTATAACATGAAATATATGATCCAGGCTTCTATATGTAAACTTAATGCTTTAGAAAGCACAGTTATGAAATATGGAAGCCAGCATATAAACATTAAAGAAATATTTAGGAATGATCCCATTTCCTCTACTGGCTATGATCCAGTATATGAAATTAAGGTGATCTCTCCAATATCTTCCTCTTGTGTTTTAATGACATGCTGTATTATTTTCTTATATATCAGATAGGAGGCTTGTATTGGTTTAAAGTCTCATGGATTGGTTTGAAGTCAACAAGTTCTTTTTATTTTCCTAGTGAAGAAAGGAGTCCACAAACACATAATCCAAGATTTTGAAGAGGAACAGAAGATTTCTATAACAAAATTATATTTTACTTGGCAGTCAGGCTAGCTGCATTTTTTTAAGTATCTTTGTTTATTGTTCTGTTTCTAAGAATACACAGATGACATATCTCAAGGGTGGCAGGAAATCTTTCACCAAGAATTTCAAAAATGATACTTAAAATGTTTTGCCAGTAATTAGGTAAATGTGGACAAATATAGAATAGGCAAAATAAAGTGCAAGCATAGATTTAACATCTGGGGCAATTTGGCAAGTCGTCTCAAACAAATAGGATGATGTTTTTGGAAGATTTAATAAAATCCAATGTGAAATCCTGTAAAAGATTATGCTACATTTATTCCTAGTATATAGAGTTTACATTAAGGACACTCAGGCCTGCCATTCCACAAGTTTGAACATGATTGTCCAAGAATCAAACTCTATGTTAATATGATTCATTTAGGACTAGCCATCTTTGTAGGCAGTGTGGGAAAGGGTTTTAATTATATATTCTTGTTCTTTGTAGTTATCATTCAGCCAATAATAAATAACTCTGTTTTTTAAGATGTCCATCATTTGAAACCAATGGAAGCCAGATAGGCCTAAAGCAAAAAAAACTACTGATTATTAGGCCAGGAATTATATAACTTAGATAATGAAAACCTAAACCTAGAAGGGGAAGGGAAAGGAATTAGCATTTATCTATGTGTTAGGCACTGTAGTAAATACTTTTTTACAAATATTTCCTCATTTTGGCTCACTACACCCTTTCAAAATAGATGCTCTTAGGCTGATTTTTAAAAAGTTTGAAAAGACTTACATGAACTGATGCTAAGTGAAATGAGAAGAACCAAGAGAACATAATACACAGTAATAACAAGATTATGTGATGATCAATTGGGCTGGACTTGGCTCTTTTTAACAATGAGGTGATTCAGGCTTAGAATAGACTTGGAATGGAAAATGCCAATCACATCCAGAAAGAGGACTATGGAGACTGGATGTGGACCAAAACACAGTATTTTCACCTTTTTGTTGTTGTTTGTTTGCTTGGTTATTTTTTTCCTTTCTTGTGTTTTTTTTTCTTCTGATCCAATTTTTTTTCTAGTGCAGCATGGTGAATATGGAAATATATTTAGAAGAATTGCACATGTTTAACCTATATTGAATTGCTTGCTGTCTTGGGAAGGGGGGAAGGAGAGGGATAAAAATTTGGAACACAAGATTTTGCAAAGGTGAATGTTGAAAACTATCTTTGCATGTATTTGGAAAAATAAAATATTATAAAAAGAAAAAAAGTAGATACTATTATTTACTCATTTTAAAGTTGAGGAAACTGAGGTACACAGAGGTTAAAATTGAGGCACATAGGGTTACAAGATGTCTGAAGCCATATTTGAACTTGGGTCTTCTTGATTCCAGCCCTAGCATTGTATTTACTGCCCTCCCACTTGCTTATAAATCAAGTCTATAGATATTGTGACAGAGATAGATTTGGAAAGGTGAGGCTGATCTTGGGTAGAGGACAGACATGAGGACAACCTAGGAAGGGAAAACATGAAGAGACAACAAACTTCAATTCTCAAGGAATGCTTGTAATATTAACCATTGGGAAGACAGCTGTGTGAGGACAATGAAAAGGAAAGAAGGCAAAGCTTTTTATTTCCAATTTTTGGAGCTAGAGTTGTTGTGGTTGAATTGCTTCAGTCATGTCTGGCTCTTCTTGAGATTTTCTTGGCAAGGACATTGAAGTAATTTCATATTTCCTTCTTCAGCTTATTTTACAGAAAAGGAAACTAAGGCAAACAGGATCAAGTGAGTTATCCAGAGTCACACAGCTAGTAAGTGTCTAAGGCCAGATTTGAAATCAGGTCTTCCTGATTCCAGAGCCAGAGATCTCTCCAGTGAGACATCTAACTGCCCTCAAAGTACATAATTATGTATTATTTATCCAGAAGATCTGTAGACTCTATGTGAAATATTTGGCCTTATAGGACATGTCCAGGGCACTAGAGAGAAAAAAACTGCAGGAAAAGTTTGTTTTCCTGCTTCAAACCATTCTCTATGCTAGTCCCCATCTATCTGTCCATCCTTAGCTCAAACTCTACATTGATGAGACTTTGATTGAATCAGAGTATGTAGGAACATGTGAAGAAGGACTATTTCATCCTAAAAGAAGATATAGTGATCAGATGAGCAGAATTATGTAGTAAGAGCCTCTCTGATGGCATATGGAAATTCCTCTAAATTATATATTTTGAGAGAAAGATCTCACTGCCCCAAAGAAATTAGCCAATGCATCCTAAAGAAAGTTGACATGGAGGATAAAAATAATACTAGGAGAGCATTCCCTAGTTACTGTTAATGGTCCCAGAAAAGCTGTATAAATATAAAGAAAATCAGGAGGGATAAAAACAAACAAATTTTTTAAAAAGATGGTAGTTTATGTGGAAGAGAGTAAAGAGAAACTAACCCATTTTTTACATGGCAGAGTTTTAGGTAACCAGAAATCCATGTCAGTGACTCAAGCTTTAGTCCTCTAGACCAATCAGAAGCAGCCTAACAGATATTTTTCCTGCAGCAGATACATTGTCCAACCAAAGTTACACTTATCTTCTGCCTAGTTATAATCTTGCTAGTGTTTTCTTATATAATGATTTAATTCATGTAGTCATTTAACTTTCCATGTGTTTATTATGTCTTTTCATTCTAACTAGATTGCCAACTCTCCATGAAGGACTAGAAATATAGCTTTTACTTGTTTTTCCCTCAGCCTAGAATAACACCATATGTAGATTCGGTACTCAATGTTTTGGAGTGACTGAAAAATATACATTTAAAATTTTACATATAACCCACAGCTCAAAACTCATTTACAAAAGGCTCTCCTCATTGGAGAAGATTGATTACTCAATGCTCCCAGACTGTGCAAAAGGTAGAGTCATTAAGAGCTTGGAAGAAGAGAGATCTTGGTCTTCTAGCTGCCAGCCAGCTTCAAGAGAGAAGCTATTGGTTTCAAATTCTCTGCAGGAAGAGTGCTGAAAGGAGAGAAAATCTTTGGGTAGAAGCCAATATGGAAAGGAGCCAACACCTTGATCACATCCCTATCCCCAACTTAATACACTAGAGACTTCGGGAATTTCCCCTTCAATGAGATCTGGGATTCTCTCTTTCCTTTTCTTCCCCTCCCTTCTCTTCTCCTTTACTTAAGTTGAGCTGAGATAGCTCACTCTCAGTGAGAGAAGTCTGTCTTTCATTCTATGTTTTCTCTGGTATATTCTCATCTTTATACCTTCTCTGATTTCTGTTTGCTATCAGTTTGGATAAATGGCTTTATTTGCTAGTCATGATATATCTTTTTGGAATTGATATTTGGTGAAAGCAGATTTAAGCCTTGTATATATAATTTTTTTCTCTGATGAGGGATAGTGATCAGAAGTGCAGCTTGAACCTAAACGTTATTTCTTCTAGACTAACTATATTTAGAGGAGATAGAAAGATATAATTCTAGCATGTAAGTACCTACTCCCTTCCACTGATGAAAGCAGTGATCAATCCATGGCATCAATCTCCTATTTCCTCAAGGAACTAAGTCTTCCTTGAAAAAAGGTGCAACAGAAAAGATTCTAGAATAGCCATTCCTTCCTCCCTGCAAGTCACATCTAGTCTACACACTCATGAGGATGCATATTAATAATTTATAAATGCCATGCATTAGTCAAGTTATCACTGATATATCATTGTTTTTCTTCAAAAATTAAGGATAAATGACATGGCTAGATGGTGCAGGGGATAGAGCACCAGCTCTGAAGTCAGTTCCACCTGAGTTCAAATCTACTCTTAGACACTTAACACTTCCTAACTGTGTGATCCTGAGCAGGTCACTTAATCCCAATTGCCTTAGGAAAAAAAAATTTAATGAAGGATAAACAACAACAATAACAATGTGTGTGTGTGTGGGGGAAATAATCTAGAAATTTTATATATGTGTTTGTGTGTTTGTGTGTGTGTGTCAGCACACATATATGTATATGTGGATACATAAATACACATGCATATATGTGTGTCAGCAAAAATATTTACATGCATATGTGGGTACATAAATATACATACATACATATGTGTGTACATGTGTGTATCTATGCTGTTTTGATGATTGTTGGTTTTTTTTTTGCTTAAAAAAACTTGATGATTTCAGAATTAGATAATTACACTAAGTATAATTCTTGCCAATCAGATTTTTCTATATTGTCCAAAGCTGACTCCTTTCTGACATGATTGACAATGAATGTCCATTTCACTTCCCCTCATCTTAACTCATGACTTTCAAAACCTAGAATGGATCTTCAAGACCATACCTCTCATTTCTCATATCGCTATCTGCAAGAGATAATCATACCTAGAAATATCTAATAAAAATCTGACATAGCAAAAGTACAATGACAAGAGATCCTTAAACTCTTTCACCATCACTGGAACCCAGGAGTAGAAAAGAATTAAGGGAAACTGTTATGAGTATAACCTGACAAATATCAGATTTAGAATCCAAAGCTCTTATTATTATTAGAACTTCCTCTTCTGTCCCTTTCTGACCACTGTTTACTTCTCTGATAGGATAGTCTACCTCTTTGATGACTGTTCACCCAGGCAAGACTAGGTCAATGCTCTTGGCCATTATAAGAGCATGTCAACACCATCTCCCAATGAGAATGAGAAAACAACTAGTTGTAGTACTTATTACTACCTAAAACCAGATCATCAAAAAATTTTGACCAGATTCTACTGGTTAGCACAGTTCCCAGGCCATGTGAAAAGCCATACTAAGAAGAGAAATCTAGCACATACAACATGCACTCTAAGTCTCCTTTCTGCCCTGAAACTAAATAATTCAGGGGTTTTTACAAAGGAAAAAAAGTGAGAAATAAAATCAAATGCTGAACTGCAGCTAACTCCTTCCTCTGGGGTTATCTGCAATTTTAGGGCCTACATTTTGAACATTCTGGGAGCCTTAGGGTTTTAGAGCCACTTTCTTGTAGCTCCAATCCCCTACTCAATTCTTGTTTAATGTAATCTATGGTAATCTATGGCAATTCTTTCTTCCTACTTCCCCTGGAGTTCATCTCATGATCCTTTCCCTCAGTTATTCTCCCACATCATCATCTTCTTCCAAATACTCTGCCCATTTTACCCCTTTGTTCAGATCCCGTTTTCTTTCATGAATGCATATTTCTCCTTGGGGATTTGCTTGTATTTGGGAGCTTCTTGATATACTGAAGAGGTTTTGTTTGACTGTATATTTTCCACAAGGATTTTGTTTTCCTTTTGTTGTTGTCATAAAGATTGTATGTGGAATCAGCAGATCTGGGTTCATATCCCAACATGATGCTTACTATCTGAGTGGCTTTGGATGAAATAATTAATTTCTCTAAATCTCAGCTCCCTAATTTGTTAAATTATTTATTAGAGGGTGAACTACATGGCCTCTGAGGTTCCTTTCTACTCTAAAGCTTTCATTCTGTAATGCAAGGTTGTAGGGGAGGTCCCTGTCTCTCTGTTTCTGTCTCTCTGTATGTATCTCTGTCTCTGTCTCTCTATCTGTCTCTGTGGCTGTTGTTTTTCCTTCATTCTGGAAGAGGACCATGACATCAGGGAATTGATGCCATGACATGCAAGTGAATTGGATTTAAGTGAAGAGAGGGCTGTGCAAGGTTTTTCACTTTCCCCTCCCAAGCCATCTGAGTCCAGTAGCAAGATATGTATCAGGATGACTGGAGATGGATCTGGATGAAATGGGAGACCCTGGTTTTTTGTTTTTGTTTTTGTTTTTTACTGAGGCTGTACCTACTCAGTGATTAAGGCTAGGTAGCAAATGGGAGAAAGAATCTTCTCTTTCACCTTATCAAAAAAAAATCTAAGTAAATGAATGAATGAATGAATGAATTAATTAATTAATTAATCTGGGAGGGGAAGACTCTCAGGATTTTTGGCCAAAGCAGAAATGATTTTACATTTAATCTAAAGAACATATGTAGATAAGTATATAATACCCTATCTGGACAGAGAGTGGAAGGAAAAGAGGGAAGGAAGGAAGGAAGGAAGGAAGGAAGGAAGGAAGGAAGGAAGGAAGGAAGGAAGGAAGGAAGGAAGGAAGGAAGGAAGGAAGGAAGGAAGGAAGGAAGGAAGGAAGGAAGGAAGGGAGGGAGGGAGGGAGGGAGGGAGGGAGGGAGGGAGGGAGGGAATCTGTGGCACCTGAGAGCAATGAGGGACATGTGGCAGCATAGATATTGATTGTAGGTTGAATTACTAACCTTGGGGGGAACCTGAAAATCAAGGAGCAGTAAGGGGTCAGGAGAGTTCAGACAAGGTAATGGTAAGCTCATTGGACTTGGAATTGTAACTTGAGTCTAGTTCTTGGGATTTAGCATTTATTAACCCTGTAACCTTGAGCAAGTCATTTAATTTCTCTTTATATTTTCATTATTTATATTCTAATTGAATGCAAGCTCCTTGAAAGCAAGAGCTATTTCATTTTTTATTATGTATTCTCAGTGTTTCCCATAATAAATGCTTATTGATGGATTACCTTAGTTTCCTTATATGTGTAAGGTAGGCATAATAATACCTTTTCTGCTGACAACACAGAGTTGTCAAGAGCAAATGAGAGAATACCTGTAAAGTATTTTGTAAACCTTAGAGTGCCATAATAAAGTTAGCTATTATTAGTATCATAGAGACTGGTAATTATATGAGTCAATGAAATTTACACCTTGTATTGTCAGCTTTGTGTGTGTGTGTGTATCTGTTTTATATTTTATAGCTCCTCAGCACCTAGAACTCTGCTCTGTTCACAATAGGTGTTTAATAATGCTCCTTGAATGTCCTCATTGATAGTGGGTTAGTGAGCCTTCATAATATTAACTGGGACCTAAGAGGTTCTTTGAGATTTACAAAGCACAAATCTATATAATAGATTTTCTTATCTGATTTACACAACAAATATGTAAAGTGAATATTACAGGTACCCTTTTACAAATAAGGAAATTGAGGTCAAAGCTTCCATATCATTTGCCAAGGATTGTTCACTTAGTGTTAGGGTCAAGATTTGAATTCAAGTCTTTCTGAATCCAAGATTAGCATTCCACCTACCATACCAAATTGCTTGTCCTTAATGGCAAAGCCCCATTCAGTCCCTGACTAGATGGCTACTGATCCTTCAGAATATGGAGCTATCCAGGTTTGGGATACTAATATCAAGATGAACAACACTAAAAATCAGAACCAGTCAAATGATTTCCCTTCTTGTTCTCCTCTTTCACAGAGATAATTATATTGAGTTTCAGTTTTACATTCAGCTATGTAGATAACAGAAACAAGCCTATGGGACACTTAAAACTTGGTCAAACATTAAAGACACCAAGTCATCCACTGCATCCTGCACCATCATCAGTCCTCTTGATTTTTGTCTTGCCACTATCTCTGGAAGGGAGAATAAGATGATGACTTTGTATAACTCAGCCTCACTTAAATCCAATTCACCCATTAGTCAAAACATCATCCTGTGATGTCATTGGTGCTTTCTCAAAACAAAGGATAAACAACAACAACATTCAGTTTCACCCCCTTTCTCACTTGCAATGCAAAATATAGCAGTTCTTATATGGAGAATTGAGTTGGAAATTGCTGTAAATTTTCATACTATCAGAACTCATATATATAAAAGAATGCTATGACATCACCATCTTGCCTTTCTGTTGAGTGTGGGAAGCCCTACTGACTCACTAGTAGTCTGTTTCCAATACCTTAGTTGGTCCAAATTGTCTTGGTCCATGATCAGTCTCAGAAAAATGGTTTTGCCAGTCCAAATAGCAAGGACTAGACAGCAGCTGTGAAAGAGTTAAAAGGCAGGAAGAAAACTTGACTCCTGATAAAGTCCGATTAATTGCAATCTTACCAGAAATCCTTTCCCTTGCAAATCCATGGGCTGCAAGTGAAGATCAGAATTGTTTTGGACACAGCTTTCTCCAAACTGCAGATTTGCAAGTACTTCTCTTCCAGGCCACACCATGGCCTTCTGCTATTAAATTTTGCTGAAAGTGGGCTGAGACCACTAAGTCTCCAGTGAAAATTACCAGACTCAGATGATGGCTGATGTGGGAATTAGCAAAGCTGTACTATTGTGCTGGGGGGGGGAAGGAGAGCCTCCTCCAGGTAGGGTCTCTAGGACTCCAGGCAGCCACCCAGAGGTGTCTAGGAGGGCCACAGGTCTGCAGGTTACTTCTTAGACGAGGGAATTGGGATCCATAGGCCCTCTTCTTGTTCCGCTCTACATTCCTGGAGTGGCTTGGGGGAAGTAATTTAAACTCCTTGCTCCAGTTGCCCTGTTTGTTGACTGGGAATAAATCTGCTGCATCTCACAGCAGGGCCAGGTGGTTGCTTCTACAGCAATTTCAGACTTGTGGGTAGGAGGAGCTACGACAGCCCCCGAGATATTTCCTTACTGAGTTTGCAAATGGACCACTTAAGTGGTTGCCCACCAACTGTGGGTGCCTGCCTGTGGTGCACACAAGCATACCAATGCTGGTGTGCGCAGGTGGGGAGGCCTTGGTAAGCAGACATAAAGCTGTTCATGTTGCACCTCCTCCCATATGGCTGATTTAGGTGGTGGCTACTTAACAAAATTCATATCATTTATAGAATCCACCATTCTTTCGAGATGGTCTAGACCAAACTCCTTAGCACCTCAAGACTTCACTGAAGCCTTGATTCTGAACATACAACATGCACACTCTGCACTATGCACACACAAACATTGCCAGTAACACCTTCGTTCACATTGGAAATAAGGTCTAGCAAAAAGTTCTCTGTAGAAAGGGGGTCTCAAGTGGAACAAGTTTAAGAAGTCCTGGTCTGGAAGAAACTAAGACCCAGAGATACTAAGTTCAATAATAATAATAACCCTTATTTATAGATCACTTTAATATTTACAAAGTACTTTACAAACACTATCCCATTTATACCAAAATAGTAACTACTATTATTCCCATTTTAGAAATGAGGAATCAAGGTTCACAGGAGGCAAAGTGACTTGCCCAGCATGACACAGCTAGTAAGAGGAATGAGAACACAAAACAAAACAACATGAACCAGTTCAGGCACTATTTCAATTTCATTACCTCATTTCAGCGTCAACTAACATTTCTCTCTCAATACATGGAGCAGGAGCTGATAAATATTAGTCTAGATTACAGTACATGTTGCTCCTGTTTAGTCATTTTTCAGTGATGTCCAACTCTTCCTGACCCCATTTGGGGTTTTCTTGGCAAAGATCCCGGAGCAGTTTGCCATTTCCTTTTCCAGTTCATTTTACAGACAAGGAAACTGAGGCAAACAGAGTGAAGTGACTTGCTCAAGATCACATGGCCAGGAAGTATGTGAAATTGGATTTGAATTCAGGAAGATGAACCTTCTAGACCCAGCACTCTATCCACTTAACTGCCCACTGTACACAATGAAATATAATAAGAACACATTTTAATTTTATTTTTAATGACTTCATATACTTTTAATGATATTCTTCATGGCATGTACATATGGCTAGGTCCAGATGGGGACAAACAACAAATTCCCCTGAAGTGGTTGTGTTATTAGAATTCTCACCACATATTTTCAGTGGATTGATACATTTACCATATTTACATAATTGTAACTTTGAATAGTACCATCACTCAGTAGATTCATTATTGGCACTAATTGAGATCTGGCTGTATTTATTCTTCAATCAATCAAATCACAAGTTCTGTAGCAAAGGCTAAACCTTCGGATTAACAATAACACTTGGAGGATGGGGATAAGGAGGGGGCCATTTTTTTAAATGTCAGGAATGAGACTCAGACTTTCCACACTCAGTTCTCTAGACATGAAATTTAGTTCTTCCTACTCTCCACCTACAGAAGAATGGGTTTGGGGCCTCCTCCAACTGACAAAAAGGCAGTAGAAAGCCTTTCAATTGTATTTGCAATAACCTTGTTAGCTTTGTTTTAAGAATATCCAATTGCCCGCTTGTTATCTCTAGGATGTGAGGAGGGAGTAACAAACTGTTCCTGATTGAGTGGAGACAGCCTTGACTCTATGGGAAAGGGAGATAACTGAAGAATGGACCTTAATTATTATGAGATGTTGGAAAAGCTTAAGAAGGGTTTATGTACAGTCATTATGTAAGTCATTAAGCTGGATGAGAAGCTGCCTGAGTGCATCATAAGGGAGGAGGATATGAGAAGTCCTGTATGGTTTCTGGGGAGCAACACAAAGCTATGAGCATATGTGGCTCTCCTCACTCCTGTGACTAACTTGAACCACATGGGACAATAAAGCTTCCTAACCAGCATCTTTAAAAGCCCCCATCTCTATTTATCTCATGACCCCTAACTCTCTGTGGGATATGAAAGAGAGAAGATACAACTGGAACATCAATTCAGATACTAACCTTCAATCCAGCAAGACCCAGTTTAAATGCAACTTCCTTCAAGCCTTTCTTGATTTCCTCCATCCAATCAAATGGGATCCCTCCTTTTCTCTAGTTTATTTTGGGAACACAGTTTAGATATTTTTCTGCTTGTCACAAGTGATTTTTATTCTCGTTCTTTCTTCCTCTTCCCCTCCATTTCAAATCATAAGCTCTTTTAAGAGAGAAATGGTCTTCCTCTCATTATCTATCCCCTCTCAGAGCACCTAGTACAATAGCTTGCACACTAGGCACTTGATAAATAAATACTTTTTGAGTCAAAATGAATTTTGTTTCAAAGTAATTTATACAAAAACCCACTTTTCAAAGATTGATACAATCTGTTGAGAACCTTCCTTCTATAGCATTGTCATGAATAAGTCCCTGTTTTTCAGGGAGTTAATTTCAAAATCATTGCTGAGATGGGGAGGTGGGAGAAGGCTGATAGAAAAGGGGAAAAGACAGCTTGTCTGTGATTTTCATGGAAACTTTTTAAAGGGGACTTAATCCACCTGTTCATCTAGCAATAAAAAACATACTAAAAGGCTTGTAGCATATAGTAAAACTCGTTTAAATACCTGAATGCAAAATAATGTTCTCTCTAAACCGATAGACAATTTATTTAGGAAAGATAATTTATGGGTTATTTATATTACTCTCCAGTGTCCAGCTCTGCTATCATTGAGATGAAGTGCTTGGGATGGAGTGAAAACCCTTAATTACTCTTGCCTGGGCTGCATATGTTTCAAGGAAAGAAAACATAATGCAAAGCACTTATATATTTCAGCAGCATAATAGCTTGATGAAGATTTTTAAATTTTTCAAAATGACATTTCTTTCCAAAAGATGGATTATTTCTGTTGGGGTTTAGTCTACCTAATTATTTCTGCCTTGATTACTTAACCACTCCAGATTTTTCATCCCACCATGCTCTTATCACATTCAGCAAGTAAAAAGACAGTCAGCTCATTTGCATAAACTCTACAATTCTTTTTTCCAGTAGTTCTGTTTTCCCGTATATGGGGTGAGGAACTGAAGGAGAGCTTTTTGTTTCTTTTAGACTAGAGTGATTTGCAATCCTAAAATGAATCTCACATTTATAGTGACCCAGACAGAGCTGTATCAGAATAATTGGCACCTTTATATATTGGCTCTGATTTCTGTGGTTTCGTGTGTCAAAGTCACTATCTGAGCTTAATCCCTTAGCTTCCATCTCTGGAGTTTTGTCTTGTTTTATTTTTAATTTGCAAATTTAATGTTATAACAATGTAAGCATTTTTCCTTGAGTTCAAATCTATCATCAAATCTATCCACTTGTTAGTTGTGTAACTCTGAGCAATTAATTTAAAATCTCTTTGCCTCTTTCCTAATCTGTAAAATGGGAATAATAGCACCTACTCTCAAGGTCATCATGAAGATTAAAAATAATAATAATATTTATAAAGCTCTTTGCAAGCCTTAAAATTCAACATAAGTGCTATTAGATTGTGCTTAGACATTTAAACTTGATTATATTTAATAAATTTATTTCATTCCTCTGAAATCAATATAGTATGAGAGATACCTTGGACCATAAACTGAATAAGGATTCAGTTTAAATTCACACTTGTCAAAAAAAAGCAAAAAACAAGACAAAAGGCCCTAAGAATTATACTGGAACAAAGACCAGATCCCAAAGACATATCCACATGTCTCTGCAAGGAGCAGTTCTAAATATCTGCCCCCATACAACATTGGTCTGCAAGTGGGCATCAGGCTCTTTGTAGATTCCACTGAGCTAATTAGCCTCGAAACGCGGGGGGAAACTTAGAATTTCCCGAGTGTTTTCCCCGCTGCCAAGGGAAAACAGGGGTCTGTTACCCAACAACCCCTGTGTCATTCTTCATTAATGCAGCGGGAGCTGGTCAAAGAGAGAAAGAGCAAGCAGCCTGCTTTCTGGTGCACCTGCCAAGGTTGCATATTGTGTGAGGAATGCCTGCTGCCCTTTGGCTGATCCTGCATCCTGGAAAAAAGCCAGAATCTTCTCTGAGGGGCCTTTGAAAGCCCGTCCCTCAAAGTACAAGCAGCTCTCTCCCTCCTCTCCTGCCCCCAGCCTCTACACACGCACACTTTTTTTTTTTTTTTTTTTTTTTTTTTTTTTTTTTTTTTTAACCTTGACACGCTTGATGTCAGCTTTCCCTGCGCAGCGGGGCAGGAAGGGATCAGGAGGGGCGCATTCTCTACTCACATGGCTGGAGGGCAAGCAGTTTCCTATTACACACGATTATAAAGAAACATTTGTTGAGAACTGATGAATTGCAGCAGAGCCGAGGCTTCGGCATTTAGCGCACCTGTGGTTATCAGCGCTATCAGCTTTTTTTTTTTTTTTTTTTTTTTTTTTTTTTAATGTACACACTAAACCTATTTATACATCAAATATGGTAACGACTTTATCTCCAGGCTTTTTGTCCCTCCCCACCAGGGATTGGGGAAAGGGATATTGGATAGCCAAGTGGCCTTCTAGATCTCTAGATCTTACCTGAGGCCGGATCAGAGTCCTCTGAAAAGGGTGATCCCTAAAATTGGGAAATGGGGTGTGTCGGGGGTGGGGGGGAGGGTGGGTTAAGTATGGAAATTGACTCTCCAAGAGGAAAAGCAAGAACTCGGAGATATGGAAGGAGTTAGCTGACAGATAACTGAAATCACAATAGAATTTAGTTCCAGGACCACTTCTTTCCAAATGTTTGAGACGGGAAATGGAGGGGGGAAAGGGAAGGGTATCTTGGGGTTCTGCTGAAAAGCAAGGAGATAAAATTAATGAATAGCACTCGTTCAGGCTTTTTAGCCGCTCTCCCTTCCTTCCTCCATCGTCCCCTCCCCAAAAGGTATACACGGGCTGTGTGACCTTTCCCATTCCAGCCGTGCTGTGTATTCTAAGCTGCAACCAAGTCATTTTATCAAATACAAAGGAATAGATTAGAAAGCAGCAGCAAACAGAGAGCTAGCGGCAGGCAGCAAGTCGAAGTAAAAAGCGCCTGGGAGCTCCTTAATAAGTGGGCTGACATGTGGTGAATGAAATTTTAATGTTGGAAGAAATAGAAAACACATGCTCCCAAAGAAACCACCCTCCCATAGCCACGACGTGTGCTACTGGAGGGCAAATGTGTTTGACCAAGAGTCAATATGAGGTTGGGTGAGGCCTTCAGGCGGGCGGGACAGTGGGAAGAGCCACGGTTTGAAGGGAGGGGTCCTGGGTGCAAATCCTAGCTCTTCAGAATTATTCCCTGAGTGACCCCCAGGCAAGGCAGCCTAACTGGGGGGTCACTTTCCTCATTTTTAAAATAAGAAAAGTAGACTAGATAACTTTTAAGGTCCTTTCCAGATCTAACTGGGATTCTATAACCCTCTGCTACAAACCTTATCTCTATTTGTTTCTGAATCCTATCTTGTCACTGACACAAGTGAGGGATTGTATTTGGTACTTGGGCATAGAAGTGTCATTAGTTCTCAATTTTTTGCTCAATTCCCTTTTACTTTTCAGTGTCTGGCTACATGAAAAAGTGCTGCTGTGGGCAGCTAGGTAGTCTAGTGGATTTAAGCACCAGCCCTGAAGTCAAGAGGACAGAGTTCAAATCTGGGCTCAAACACTTAACACTTCCTAGCTGTGGGGACCTTGGGCAAGTCACTTTACCTCAATTGCCTTAACAAAAAAAGAAAGAAAGAAAAGGTGCTGCCATAATTAATTTTTGTACTAATGGATGCTTTTATCTATGGAAGTATCTGTGAGATCAATATATTTGTTTTCAAAGAGTTGTGCACTGGACGCACGCAGAATAAGCTCTTTTGCCAAAAGGAGCCACTCAGGATCCCACAGTGAGTCAGGCACCTTTGCTAGTGTCTGATGGGAGGAAAAGTGATTGTTGCCAATACTAAAGACCAAATCTTGAACAATTTGAATGTAGCTTTGAGCTACTTTCTTTCAAACACACTTGCCCAAGTTCAGTTTTTTACTTACCCATCTTTGCTGGAATGTTATCTTCTCTTGACCCAGTATCAACTAACATCAATTCAGGATCTGCAGGGGTCTTGGGTGGAAGCTCTGGGAAATCATTCAGTGCTTCCAAAGTGAATAATCATGCTTCTTTTTTTACAATATGAAATTGTGAATCTCTGTCATATGCAAGGTTTTGTGTGTTTTTTAAGTAGAGTTAATTCAGCATGGCAGTTCCAAGCCTGTTATACTTGAATATATCTCTCTCTATTGAGTAGTATCTGATTCTTTGTGACTCCACTTGAAATTTTCTTGGCAAAGATATTGGCATAGTTTGCCATTTCCTTTTCCAACTCATTTTACAGTTGAGCAAACTGAGGCAAACACTTGCTCAGGATCAAATAGGTAGGAAGTTTCTGAGGCTTTGAATTTAGGATGATTCATCTTCCTGACTCCAGGTCTGACATTCTATCCACTGTGTCACCTAGATGCTGTACATCTCTTGATATGTCATGCTACTATTGCTTTCTGTGAATTTTCAAATGCTTCTTTTATTTCATTCTTATTTTTTTAATCAGTTACTGTCTGTCTCTTTACCCCCATCCAATTTTTTAAGACTCATCTTTGTAAAAAATAATCATAGTCAAGCAAAATAAAATCTATGCATTTCCCAAATGTGATAGATAGGCAGACAGACAGATATGCAGATAGAAGATATATACACACATACACAAACACACACACACACATATATATATATATATATATATATATATATATATATATATATATATATATATATATATATATATATATATACATATGGATGGATGGACGGACAGACAGATAGATGGATGGATGGATAGATAGATATATTCATTCTGTATTCCATCACTTCTTTGTCAGAAACTTCTTCAACCAGTGTTCTGGAGTTGAGGTTGTCATTACATTGATGAGAATGGATGAGAATGCTTAATTCTTTCAAAGTTCCTTTTCTTTTTTTTCCACAATGTTATGATCATTATATAAATTGTTTTTCAGATTCTGTTCCCTTCACTCTACATCAGTTTAAACAAGTCTTCTAAGGTTTCTCTGAATGGATCCGGCTAATAATTTCTTAAAGGACAATCATATTCCAGTGAATTCATATTCAAAGCACAAGGTTCATCCATGGAGTCAACAAAAAGGGACAAGTCCTAAAATTCAGAAATGAGGAGGTTAAGAATAGGATTTGACTGATTTGATGAAGAAAGGAAAGGGAAAGGAAAAACAGACATAGAAGGAGTAAGGTAAGAGTATTCTTGAAGCCAAGAATAGAATGCTGTTACGGGACAACTTCCTTCCACTTGTTTGGGGTAAAAGATGGGGGAGGTTAAACTACTCTCCAATTGATATGCATCCCCTTATTTTCCAGTTCTATGCTACAATAAAAAGTATCTCCCCCCAAAATTATAGTAATTGGTCTTTTGCTCTTTCTTTGATTTCTTTAGTGTATTAGCCTCATAAAGACATCACTACATCAAAGGGTACTTCCAGTTTGGTACCTTTTGGGGTATAATTCCAAACTGCTTTCCAGAATGGTAGTGCCAATTAACAGTTCCACCAATAATGCATAAGTATTTCTGTTCTGCCGCAGATGCTACAAGTTGGCTTTTTTTTCCCCTAGGAAATCTAGGCTTTCCCCACAAAGAGGGAGTAAGGAAGACTGATTTATGTGCAACAGGATTACATAGGCTCTCTATCACATTAATTTACTAAACTCCTCAGCCTGGAATTGATTCATTCCAATATTTAATCTTATCATTCTGAGCTCTAAGATAATCCAGAGGTCTGTTTATATATTTTCAAATAATTATACTTCAATACATTTCAGCATAATTTTCCATTAAGATTAGAGACCCAAGCCACAGTTTATAAAAAGCTATTTTTTATAATCCAGAAAAACTTCCTTTACCAATAGTGTTTACCATATCTCCCTATTAAATCCCTTAAATGCTTATAATTACGTATTAAAGTTACCAAAAATACAATTCATTAATAATGAAATCAATATTAAAATACAGGCTATTATCCATGGGATTTTAGCTGTGAAAAAGGACACAGAATCTCCTCATCATCTCTAAAACTCTCTAAAAGTGTAGTTCTAAGAACATAATCTCATAACATTTAATTTATACAAGATAAAAAATAAAATCTCATTCCAAAAATCTTCTTCAGCCTTTCTTCAAAATAAAAGTTACAATGGATTCATAAAGAAAAAAGATAGTTCTGTCTTTTTTCTCTCTCTCCTTAGATTTTTTTCCAGATGAAATCAGGAAAGATTATCTTCTGCTTATCTAAAGCCTTCATTCTTTATATATATATATATATATATATATATATATATATATATATATATATATATATATATATATATATATATGTATATATATATATATATATATATGTATATATATATAAAGCTATGTGTATGTGTATATATATATATATATATATATATACATACACATAGCTTTTTATTTACAAGATATATGCATGGGTACTTTTTCAGCATTGACCTTTGAAAAACTTTCTGTTCCAACTTTTCCCCTCCTTCCCCCCACCTCCTCCCCTAGATGGCAGGTAGACCCATGCATGTTAAATATGTTAAAGTATATGTTAAATACAATATAAGTTTACATATCCATACAGTTATTTTGCTGCACAAGAAAAATCAGACTTAGACAGACATAAGGTAAAAATAATCTGAGAAAGAAATAAAAAATGCAAGCAGACAAAAATAGAGGGTGTGGAAATGCTATGTTGTGGTTCATACTCATTTCCCATAGTTCTTTCGTTGGGTGTATCAAGCCTTCATTCTTAAAAAAATTTCTTCATATTCACTCCTCATAAAATAATTTTAAAATTTCTTCATAAAACAAGTTAAGCTATTCTAACAAGATGTTTCTCTCCACCTTATTTCTAGTTTTTCCACAGTTTATTTCATAGATCAAACTTAAGCTCATAAACTCCCTAACTACATAGAGAAAAATCACTTCACAGAATCACAGTTACAACTGTATCCCTATTTTCTTATATTTTTCAAGGGATAGTAATACTCTCTTATAACAGGGGTTCTTAATTTTTTTTGAAATATGTTATTCATCCCTTGACAATCTGATAAATTCCATGTACACTTTCTCAAATAATGTTTTTAAAAGCATAAAACAAAATCCACAGAATTACAAAGAAAACCAATCACATTTAATAGATTTATCAAAATTCATTTTTCTAAAAGTTTATAGATATTGAGTTAAGAATCTCTACTCTGTAGAAACTTCCATAGAAAAGACTTTTGAAACTGGGATTTCATAATTTTTTTTTTCCATTCATCAATCTGATAAGTGTTAAGTAGTAACATTGAGTTTTGTTTTGTTTTAACTTGCATTTATATCTCTTATCTATTATCAATTTGGAACTTTTTAAACTGCTTGTATAAATAATTTGAAATTTTTATCTATTGGGGAATGGCTGTTGTTCTTATATGTTTGAATCTAATCCCCATATGTCTTAGATATTACACTTTTACCAAAGAAAGTAGCAGAAAAAAACCAGTTAATTGTTTTTCCACATATTTTCACTGTAAAAACAAACATCTTCAAAAATGTCCTTTTAAGCAAAATAATTCATTTAAAAACGAAATTGGGCATTTACAAAAAGAACTAAAAACTGTGAAAGAAGAAAATAACTCCTTAAAAGTCAGGATGGAACAAATAGAAATGAATGATTCACAGAGAACCCAAGAATCAGTCAAACAAAACAAAAAAAAAATGAGAAGCTGGAGAACAACGTCAAATACTTACTGGGAAAATCTATAGACCTGGAAAATAGATCTAGGAGAGATAATCTGCGGATTATTGGACTTCCAGAAAACTATGACCAAAAAAAGAGCCTAGATTCTATTTTACAGGAAATTATCAAAGAGAACTGCCCAGAGATAATAGAAACAGAAGGGAAAGTAGATGTGGAAAGAATTCATCGAACTCCTTCTGAAATAGACCCTAAAAAAAGAACACCACGGAATATTGTGGCTAAGCTGCAGAATTACCACACAAAGGAGAAAATCCTACAAGCAGCTAGAAAAAAACAATTTAAATACCAAGGTGCCACAATAAGGGTCACCCAAGATCTGGCTGCCTCCACATTAAAAGATAGAAGGGCCTGGAACCTGATATTCCGAAAGGCAAAAGATCAAGGACTGCAACCAAGAATGAACTACCCAGCTAAGTTTAGCATCTTTTTCCATGGAAGAAGATGGTCATTCAATGAAACAGAGGAATTCTATATGTTTCTAAGAAAAAAACCAGACTTAAACAAAAAATTTGATCTACATCCACAAGACTGAAGAGAAACAGAAAAAGGTACACAGAACCCTTGAGAACTGTAACTCTGTTGTGGGTATATAAAAAATACTCAAGGATAATTTGATTTTACTGATATAAAAGAAAAAAAGGGGGGTGTGGTAAAGGGAAGGAGGTTGGTTCAGAAAAAGGGGAAGGAGTGATAAAAAGAGGGAAACTACATCCCAGGAAGAGACATAGAAAATACACCATATCTGAGGGAACTTAGTGAGGGGGAGAATCATTGTGTGAATCTTACTCTCATCAGAAGAGGCTCAAAGAGTAAATAATTAACATATTTGTTTTTCAGAGAATTTTCTCTCACCTCATTAAAAGGGGGGAGAGGAAAAGGGGAAAGGAAAAGGAGAATAAGTGAAGG
Organism: Sminthopsis crassicaudata; assembly: GCF_048593235.1. Classification (NCBI taxonomy): domain Eukaryota; kingdom Metazoa; phylum Chordata; class Mammalia; order Dasyuromorphia; family Dasyuridae; genus Sminthopsis; species Sminthopsis crassicaudata. The sequence continues at coordinate 276,578,471 of NC_133619.1, read as the reverse complement.
GACTTGGAGGGAGGGGGGAGGGATCCTAAAAAAAAAAAAAAAAAAAGAGGGAGGGTTGCGCGTCACAAGGGGGGTCTGTAAATTAAATATCGGGGAGGGGGATCAGGGGGGTCAAGGGAAAAAAGTATAATCTGGGGATAATACGATGGCAGGAAACACAGAATTAGTAATTTTAACTGTAAATGTAAATGGGATGAACGATCCCATCAAACGGAGACGGATAGCAGATTGGATCAAAAAGCAGAACCCTACAATATGTTGTCTACAGGAAACACACTTAAAGCAGGGAGATACATACAGAGTAAAGGTAAAAGGTTGGAACAGAGCCTATTATGCTTCAGGTAAAGCCAAAAAAGCAGGGGTAGCTATCCTTATCTCAGATCAAGCAAAAGCAGAAGTAGATCTCGTTAAAAAAGATAAGGAAGGAAACTATATCCTGCTGAAAGGTAGCATAAATAATGAAGCCATATCAATACTAAACATATATGCACCAAGTGGTATAGCATCTAACTTTCTAAAGGAAAAGTTAAGAGAACTGCAAGAAGAAATAGACAGTAAAACTATAATAGTGGGAGATCTCAACCTTGCACTCTCAGATTTAGACAAATCAAACCACAAAACAAACAAGAAAGAAATTAAAAAAGTAAATAGAACATTAGAAAAACTAGGTATGATAGACCTTTGGAGAAAACTGAATGGCAATAGGAAGGAATATACTTTCTTCTCAGCAGTTCATGGATCCTATACAAAAATTGACCATATATTAGGACATAAAGATCTCAAAATTAAATGTAGGAAGGCAGAAATAATAAATGCCTTCTTCTCAGATCACAATGCAATAAAAGCTACATTCAGTAAAAAGTTAGGGGTAAATAGACCAAAAAGTAATTGGAAACTGAATAATCTCATCTTAAAGAATGACTGGGTGAAAGAGCAAATTATAGAAACAATTAACAATTTCACCCAAGATAATGATAATGATGAGACATCATATCAAAATCTTTGGGATGCAGCTAAAGCAGTAATAAGGGGAAATTTTATATCTTTAGAGGCTTATTTGAAGAAAATTGAGAAAGAGAAGATTAACGAATTGGGCTTACAACTTAAAAGGCTAGAAAAAGACCAAATTATAAACCCCCAACCAAAAATTAAACTCGAAATACAAAAATTAAAAGGAGAAATCAATAAAATTGAAAGTAAAAAAACTATTGAATTAATAAATAAAACCAAGAGTTGGTTTTATGAAAAAGCCAATAAAATAGATAAACCTTTGGTAAATTTGATCAAAAAAAAGAAAGAGGAAAATCAAATTGATAGTCTTACAAATGAAAAGGGGGATCTTTCCACCAATGAAGAGGAAATTAGAGAAATAATAAGGAGTTACTTTGCCCAACTTTATGCCAATAAATTTGATAACTTAAGTGAAATGGATGACTTTCTCCAAAAATATAGGCTCCCTAGATTAACAGAGGAGGAGATAAATTGCTTAAATAGTCCCATTTCAGAAAAAGAAATAGAACAAGCTATTAATCAACTCCCCAGGAAAAAATCCCCAGGGCCAGATGGATTCACATGTGAATTCTACCAAACATTTAAAGAACAATTAGCCCCAATGTTATATAAATTATTTGAAAAAATAGGGGATGAAGGAGTCCTACCAAACTCCTTTTATGACACAGACATGGTACTGATACCTAAACCTGGTAGATCGAAAACTGAGAAAGAAAATTATAGACCAATTTCCTTAATGAATATTGATGCTAAAATCTTAAATAAGATATTAGCAAAAAGACTTCAGAAAATCATCTCCAAGATAATACACTATGATCAAGTAGGATTTATTCCAGGAATGCAGGGCTGGTTTAATATTAGGAAAACTATTAATATAATTGACCATATTAATAATCAAATTAATAAGAACCATATGATCATCTCAATAGATGCAGAAAAAGCATTTGACAAAATCCAACATCCATTCCTACTAAAAACTCTTGAGAGTATAGGAATAAATGGATTATTCCTTAGAATAATCAGGAGTATATATTTAAGACCGTCAGTAAGCATAATATGCAATAGAAATAAACTGCAACCTTTCCCAGTAAGATCAGGAGTGAAACAAGGTTGCCCACTATCACCATTACTATTCAATATAGTACTAGAAACGCTAGCCTCGGCAATAAGAGCCGAGAAAGAGATTCAAGGAATTAGAGTAGGAAATGAGGAAATTAAACTATCACTTTTTGCAGATGACATGATGGTATACTTAGAGAACCCCAAAGACTCTGCTAAAAAGCTACTAGAAATAATTCAAAATTTCAGCAAAGTGGCAGGATACAAAATAAATCCACATAAATCCTCGGCATTTTTATATATCACTAACAAAATGCAACAGCAAGAGATACAAAGAGAAATTCCATTCCAAACAAATGTTGAGAGTATAAAATATTTGGGAATCCATCTACCAAAGAAAAGTCAGGAATTATATGAGAAAAATTACAAAACACTTGCCACAAAAATAAAATCAGATTTAAATAATTGGAAAGACATTCAGTGCTCTTGGATAGGCCGAGCGAATATAATAAAGATGACAATACTCCCCAAACTAATCTATTTATTTAGTGCTATACCAATCAGACTCCCAAGAAACTATTTTAATGACCTAGAAAAAATAACAACAAAATTCATATGGAAGAATAAAAGGTCAAGAATTGCAAGGGAACTAATGAAAAAAAACTCAGAGGAAGGTGGTCTAAGTGTACCTGATCTAAAGCTATACTATATAGCAGCAGTCACCAAAACCATTTGGTATTGGCTAAGAAATAGACCGGTAGATCAGTGGAACAGATTAGATACAAAGGACAAAAAAGGGTACATCTATAGCAATCTAATCTTTGACAAACCCAAAGATTCCAACATTAGGGATAAAAATTCATTATTCGGAAAAAACTGTTGGGAAAACTGGAAATTAGTATGGCAGAAATTAGATATGGATCCACACTTAACACCATATACCAAGATAAGATCAAAATGGGTCCATGATTTAGGCATAAAGAGGGAGATAATAAATAGATTAGAGGAACAGAGGATAATCTACCTCTCAGATTTGTGGAGGAGGAAGGAATTTATGACCAGAGGAGAACTAGAGATCATTATTGATCACAAAATAGAAGATTTTGATTACATCAAACTAAAAAGTTTCTGTACAAATAATACTAATGCAAACAAGATTAGAAGGGAAGTAACAAATTGGGAAAATATTTTTAAAAACAAAGGTTCTGACAAAGGTCTCATTTCCAAAATATATAGAGAACTGACCCAAATTTATAAGAAACCGAACCATTCTCCAATTGATAAATGGTCAAAGGATATGAACAGACAATTCTCAGAGGAAGAAATTGAAACTATATCCACTCACATGAAAGAGTGTTCCAAATCACTACTGATCAGAGAAATGCAAATTAAGACCACTCTGAGATACCACTACACACCTGTCAGATTGGCTAAGATGACAGGAACAAATAATGACAAATGTTGGAGGGGATGTGGGGAAATTGGGACACTAATACATTGCTGGTGGAGTTGTGAAAGAATCCAGCCATTCTGGAGAGCAATCTGGAATTATGCCCAAAAAGTTATCAAACTGTGCATACCCTTTGACCCAGCAGCGCTACTACTGGGATTATATCCCAAAGAAATACTAAAGAGCGGAAAGAGACATATATGTGCCAAAATGTTTGTGGCAGCTCTTTTTGTTGTAGCTAGAAACTGGAAGATGAATGGATGTCCATCAGTTGGAGAATGGTTGGGTAAATTGTGGTATATGAAGGTTATGGAATATTATTGCTCGGTAAGAAATGACCAGCAGGAGGAATATAGAGAGGCCTGGAGAGACTTAAATCAACTGATGCTGAGTGAAATGAGCAGAACCAGAAGATCACTGTACACTTCAACAACAATACTGTATGGGGATGTATTCTGATGGAAGTGGAAATCTTCAACATAAAGAAGATCCAACTCACTTCCAGTTGATCAATGATGGACAGAGGTAGCTGCACCCAGAGAAGAAACACTGGGAGGGGAATGAAAATTGTTAGCACTAATATCTGTCTGCCCAGGTTGCATGTACCTTCGGATTCTAATGTTTATTGTGCAACAAGAAAATGATATTCGCACACATGTATTGTACCTAGACTATATTGTAACACATGTAAAATGTATGGTATTGCCTGTCGTCGGGGGGAGGGAATAAAGGGAGGGGGGTAATTTAGAAAAATGAATACAAGGGATAATATTATAAAATATATATATATATATATATATATATATATATATAATAAAAAAAAAATGTCCTTTTAAAAAAATTGTCCTTTTAGTTTCCTGTGAGACTCTAAAAATACCTTCTTCCCTGCTCTTCTAATTAGCTTTTTATGTCTAAGTCACTAATTTTATATTCTTTTGGAATCTACTGTGATATAGGTGTTTCTAGTTTTGAAGTCAATGAGTCTTCTTGCCCTAGTATTCAGGGCCTTTGAGTTTACTGAATGCTTTGCTACTAGATTTGTTTGCTTCTTTCTGTTATATACCTAATCTAGTTCAGTGGTCAAGTTTTATAATTTCTTAACTGCCACAAAATAATTCTGAAAATTCATATTTTGTAGTACAGTTTGAAATCTGATAATATTAGGCCCCCCCTCTCTCTTCAGTTTTTTTTTCATTATTTTCCTTATTTAGTGTAACATGCACTCCTGGCAGTTACTATTACCAGTCTGTCCTAGGCCCAACAGAGTACCTTTGACCACTGACCTTTGCAGTGTCAACTCTACCCGGCTCGCCTCCTCTTGAGGCCTTCAAAGGTCTCTGGACATGATTTCTTGAATAGTAGTTTAATAACAGGTAGCACACTCAAGAACAGCCATGTGTAATCTTAAAAGCCTTTATTATACCTACTCACATAATGCCTTGACTTAATTCCCTGTGTGTCTGAAGACCCACGTGTTCACTACCAAACTCCTTACCTCACTGGGCTATCCATCAGCTTGGCTCAGCTACCCCAGGCTAGGGAGCCAGGTTAAAAGAGAGAGACTTGCCGTCTGCAGTGGGCTTATAAAGGACCTGTGGAGGTCACACACACACAGCCAACCAGTGAGAGAACCATCACCCATTATGAAGCTATCTCAATATGGCCAGGATCCCACCCACAGGGCAGTCTTATATCCACAGAGATTACTTCTGGGCCATTCAAATCTCCTGTTGTGCTGTGGCCACCCATTTAAAGGACCCTTACAATTTAGAGTTTTTTTTCTTCTTTGACATGAAAATTCCAAATTTAGGCTATGTCATTTCTTGGAGTTTTCATGCTAAGTTTACTTTTCAAGATTTGATCAGTGTGTTCTTTTTACTTTTACTTTTCCCTTTGGTTGTGATAAATTTGAGTAATTTTCATTTATGATTTTTTAAAGCATGACATCCAGACTTTTTATTTAATCATAATTTTCAAGGAATCTATTGATTCTTAAATTATCTCTTCTTAATCTGAATTTCTAGGTGAGTTGTTTTTTACCTTAAATTTTCTTGTTTTCTGGATGGCCTATAAATATCTTAAACTCAAAATGTCCAAAACAGAACTCTTTGTCTTTAAAACAACAATAACAAAATATCTCACCTCTTTTGAACTGCTGTATTACTTTTGAGGATGCCACAATCTTTCAATCACCTAGGCTCATAACCTGGGTGTTGTCATCAACTCCTTGATCTTTCTTTCCCCACATATCCAATCTGCTACCAAGCCTTATTGATTCAACTTTTGCAACAGCTGTCTAATATCAGTCAATAAAATTTATTAAGCACTTATTATGTTTTAAATACTGTGATTGAGTTGATCATCAAATAAACTTGTTACTGAGCACAATGTTTTCCTGGTTTTGCTCACTTCACTCACCATCAGTTCATGAAGGTCTTCCTAGGCTTTTCTGAAATCAGCCTGCTCATCATTTCTTATAGAACAATAATATTCCATTACCTTCATATACCATAACTAATTCAGCCATTCCTCAACAGATAAAGATCCACAATAAGAATATTTTAAGTCTAAAGCCTCTTTTAAGTCAAAATCATGATCTTGAGAAAAAATTATATATTCACTTTTTAATGAACATTTACCAAATTATATCTATGGAACTCAGAGTATTAGAGAGTTTCCCATGCCTTTAGTGTAGTTTTAAAGCTTAACAACTTCAGAAGTTATTTTAAAAACCTATAAACTTAGTAGGAAAAAAAGCATTTTAAGAGTTAATTGTTTATATTTTAAAATATTTTAAAATGTTTATATTTTAAGATATTATTAAAATTCAACATAATCATTGTCATCTGCTATGCAGCTGCCAAGAGGAAGTTAGGTGGAATAGTTGACAAAGTTCTGGGCCTAAATTCAATCCAGCTTCAAAAATTTTCCTGCCTCAGAAATTTTGTGAAATATTTCGTCAGCTATTATTCAGGATTGCACCTGTAATATTAGCCTCAAGATCAGTGAAAAAAAAATGAGATTTTGAGTCAGACATGGCAGTTTTGATGTGATCTCACACACACACAAAAAAAGTCTAATGGAGATAGATCAGGTAACCAAACTTCCTCTATTAAACCACCAATCTGAAAAAAGTGATATCCAGAATCTATCAAACACATCACAGTACTGGCAAGGTACCCTCTCTTGCCACAATTTAAAAACCTTTGAATTCATTATTAAAAAGTCACAAACTGAATAAATATGGAATAAATTTAAATGGTTAAACTTCAAATAAGGGATTTAAAAAAATTTGTAGCCTTTATATTTTTAAAGTTATTAAAGCTTAAAACTGAACTAAGCCTTTTGGGACAAGACAATGGCAAGAAGGACAACATTTCCCCCTTCAAGAAATAATTTATATAAAAAATATTGAACACAAACAACACATTTTCAAAATGAAGAGAAGGTTGATTTTTTTCAGTTCCCTCCCTATACAATGTTGAACAAATTTAACAAGCATTTATTAAGACAGTTCAGGGAAAGTTATATAATATCACATTCTAAATGATTAGAAAGATAAACCCAAGTGCTCTATAAGTTATGAGGAACAAGTTGTCATAGAAAGGGGCCTTTAGGAAAGTTATCAAGGAGGTGGTATTAGAGTTGGTTTCGTAGAATAGACAGATATTTAACATTTAGAATGGGAAGAGAAATCGGAAGGAGTCTGAGAAATATGAGCCACAAGCATAAAAGCAAAAAAAAAAAAAAAGTATAAAGAATATTTAGAGAAAGAAGAGTAATATAGATTGGCAAGAAACCAGCAGAAACCAATCAAAAGGAATTCTTTAATAGTCATCCTGGGAATCAGATCATAAGTTTCTCATTGCAAAATTCAGACTTAAAGAAAGTAGGAAAACAATCAAACCATATAAGTAAGACCTAATTCCCTTATGAATGTGAAGTATAGGTGATGAATAGATTAAGGGATTAGATCAGGCGATAGTCTGAGGGACTATGGACAGAGGTTCACAATGTTATATAGGAGGCAGCAATAAAAAAATATTCCAAATAAAAAGGAGAACAAAAAACTAAAATGACTGTCTGATGAGGCCCATACATATAGCTGAGGAAGGGGAAAAAAAGAAAAAGGGGAAGTGGGGCAGTTAGGTGGTGCAATGGATCAAGCACCAGCCCTAAAGTCAGGAGGACCCGAGTTCAAATCTGATCTCAGACACTTAATACATCCTAGCTGTGTGACTCAGGACAAGTCTTTAATCCCAATTGCCTTGGCAAAAAGAAAGGATATACCCAAATAGATGCATAATTCCAAAGAATAGAAAGGAAAAAATAAGATTTTCTTAAATGAATAATACAAAGAAATAGAAGAAAATAACATAATGGGGGGGGGGAATCTCTTCAAGAACAATAGATATGAAGGAAATATTTCAGGCAAAAATGAGCACAATAAAAACCAAAATGGTAAAGATTTTACAGAAGAAGACTTTAAAAAGAGGTGGCAACATCTTCAGGAACTATGATAGTGTGGTTATTCATCCTAGAGAATGTAGTCAAGTGGGCCTTAAGAAGCATCGTTAACAATAAGAGTAGTGGAAGTGATATAATTCCAGTTATTAAAAACCTAAATGATGGTGCTGTTAAAGTGCTGCCCTCCGTACTCCAGTAAATTTGAAAACTACAGCAATGGCCACTATGGAAAAAGATTGATTTACATACCAATCCTAAAGAAGAGCAGTGTGAAGGAATGCTCAAATTACTGAACAATCTCACTCATTTCACATGCCAACTAGATTATAATTATAAACTTCTTCCTATATATAAGCCAAGAATTACCAGAAGAACAGACTGGTTTTTAAAGAGGAAGAGAAACTAGAGACCAAATCACTGGATTCTGCAGAAAGCAAAGGAGTTCCAGAAAAAAAAAAAAAAACATTTTCTCTTCATTGACTTGACTTAAGCGTTTGACTATGTGGATCACAACAAAACATGGCAAGTCCTTAAAGAGATGGGAATACCAGATCATCTTACTTATCTCCTGAGCAACTTGTATGCTGGCCAAAAAGCAACAGTTAGAACTGAACTGAATATGGATTTATTTAAAATTGGAAAAAGAAAACAAGACTGCATATTATCACTTTATTTATCTAATTTATATTTGGATGAATCAAAATGGCAGAAAATGAAGAGAAATTAGGAAGCTTCTTGATGAGGATGGAAGAGGAGTATATAAAAGCTGACTTGAAGTTTAATATTAAAAGCAACATCAACAATAACAATCTAAGATCTAGGCAACTGTTCCTATCATTTGCTGGCAAATAGAGGGGAAAAAATGGAAGACATGTCAGATTTTATATTCTTGGGCTCAAAGATCACTACTGCACCCATAAAATTAAGAGATGCTTGCTCCTTAGAAGGAAAGTTATGTCAAATCTGGACAGCATGCTAAAAAAACAGACATCACTTTGCTATATAGTCAAAACTATGGTTTTTCCAATAGCAATGTATGCGAGTTGGACTCTAAGGAAAGCTGAACACTATAGAATTGATGCTTTCGAATTGTGGTACTAGAGAAGATTTTTGAGGGTCCCTTGGACAGCAAAGAAATTGAATCAGTCAAGACTTAAAGAAATTGGCTCCGGCTATTTAATGGAAATCAGATATTAAAGCCGAAGCTTAAATACTTTGGCTACATAATGAGAAGGTGGGACTCATTGGAAAAGACCCTGAAGTTGGGAAAGATTAAAGGCAAAAGGAAGATGGGATGGCAGAAGATAAGATGCAAACAGTTCTCATAAGGTTGGACAGACTTTGGGAGATAGTGGAAGATAGAAAGGCTTGGGATACTATGGTCTATGGTATCAAAATGAATCAGATGTGACAACAACAAAACCTAAACTCAGTAGACAATACAGAACCACTATTTTCACGAGAGAAGGGATATGACAAGATTATTCTTTCACTGTTAAGAAGAATGGAAAGGGTAGAGAACAGAATGAAATTGAGAAGACCTATTAGGAAGCTTGTTAAAAGTCAAGGCTGGTGGTAGACTTCTCATCTCCCTCATTAAAACTGTTATCTCTTTCCTTAAAATATGTCTACAGGATTTCTGCAGCTTTGTTTTGCCTCTATTAACTTCAAACTTTATATATTAATCTGTTGGATCCTTTCCCCAAATACTACTAAATTAATATTGATAATCATTAGATTATAAGTAGAAGCTGGGACAAATTTTTGTTTTCCTTGGTTTCCTCAATCCTTAGCACAGTGACTGGCTTATAATAGATACTAAATAAATGTTTATTAATTTTAAGTAAAATGAAAGATCCATGAGGGCAGGGATAGCTAGTTATGGATTTTCTTTGTAGCCCCAATATCTTATGGGGCTTAATAATAAATTTTGCCTGAATTAAGATGAATTGAACTGATTTGACTGTTAGTGGTGGTGATAATATTTGTCCTTCATTCATGAAGAAGGCCATGATATCAGGGAAATGATGCCATGACATGGAATTAAATTGGATTTAAATGAGGGAGGGCTGTGCAAAGTCATCAGCCTTACCAGGAGTCTTTCTCCTCTAGAGCCATTTGGATACAGTAGGACTGGATTGGAGTTCTGAATTGACTGTTGTTATCCATGGAACTAAAATTCATCAAAGATTCAATTAAATTTAATATGCTGTATTTAATGAGAGAGCATACAAACAGTACCTAGTATATTAAAAATGATTAATAAATGTTTGCTGAATCTGACTAAAGTTCACTTAACCAGAACATTCCATTTTCCCAAAACATTCTAATTAATAGAGGTTTTGCTGTCAATCTTCAAAGACATGGAGACGACCTATAGTCTTTTTCTTCAAAATTCAAGACATGGGAATTGTTGTGCATTGGAATTCATTTCTATGCCATATGTGGTATCAGAAATAATAGATGCTGAATACATTAGAACATAAACAGAAAAACTGGTGTTGCCTCATATGTGACATTTCTGATGATGATGCCCCTACAGGGAGAAAAATAATCAAACACAAATGATATTCAAATAGAAACAGACACAACATTTAAATCATTTTTCTGGCATTTTTATTATTGGTTAAAATTTTGCTAGTAATTCTTCAGACACCACTTTGTACCTCCCTTTTTTTGGACATTGGTTAATTCAATAGGGATAAAATGAATTTTCTATTTTCAGAAATTATTATTACCAGCAATGCAATTAAGCATATTGATTATTCACTATCAACATTTTAAATGGAAGTGATAGTTATTTTAATAAAGATTTGCTTTGGGCAAAGTTACGACATAAGTAAAGATGACCTTAGTACCTCCAATTAAATTATCAAGAATAAGCATTAAGGAAAATCAAGGTGATCACTATGGGAGTCCAATACAATGGGAGTCAAAGGGAAAAGCCTACCATTGATGAATCTTGGTGCCCAGAGAAGACCACCACTGTCAGTTAGGACTCCTTCCCCTTTATCACTACCCAGCTAGTCAGAATCCATGCAGATGTCAGAGGGCCTGGAAGAGCAAATGCCTTGGGGATGTCATCTTCCAGCCTTCCTACCAATGTCTTCTTCCCCTTTTTCCTTCTTGGCTGGACATTGACCATTGCAGTCCCATTCCCAGAGAAGAGAATCTAGAATTCCCATTCCACTCAGACTTCCTTTTTTCAGTTTACTTCAAGTTTACTTCCTCTTTTCCAGTGATGGTTAGTCAGGCCCCTCCAGGACCCATCATCTTTCTCCCTTTGGAGAGGATATGACTGCTCACGTTGCTTGGATAAACAATTACAATCCTTCCAATAAGGTGAAGTACCATGGAGTCTTAACATCTGCCCTGCCATTGTACCCTAAGGAACACTTTTTCTTGACAAATGACACACATCTGAATTTATAGGACTTTTGGGATCTTCCATCCACAGTGTCACAGGGCCCAACCACTGAGGAATACAAGGAAACATAGACAGTCTTTAAGAGTTCCTGACCACTCTCCTGATTCCACAGCAGTGACCATTCAAAAGCATCCTGGAGAACATCTAGAAAGGAATCCCAGAGCACCACAACTGAAGTTTCAATGAAGGATCAATGCTCTAATCACTTCACCAAGCTACCTCTGACTTCATTTTTTTTAAACCTCATGTTTTGACTCAAAGCCCAACACTATCCATTTTGCCTCTCTATGATTAAATTTCAGTTGCAAACATTACTACTCCCCCTCAAAAAAACAAATATATATATAGAACTCATATTATCAGAATGCTTTTAAATACTCAATTATTATTAGAAGAAAAAAATATAAGAAATACACAGATTCCAATTCCTACAATTTATAGTGCTGATAAGGTTAAGACCCATAAATAAGTGTGTACCCTTGATTGTCTAGAATATTGATTGATTGATGTCAAATTAAAGAGCTTACTGCTAACTTGTTAGTTTAATATCACTTCTATAAGAGAATATCAATCGCAAAGAAGTTTGATTTCTCCACAGGACAAATACCAAACCACATGGAATTGTTCCCCAATACACATTTTATTTTCTCTCAAGTAAAGAGGCATCAACTACAAAAACTAATATTGCTTAAAGAAAACCACAGTCCCAGTCTTTGTACTCCACAGGCCCACAATACTCCAGTATTTTATATAGAGAGGATATTTTGTTCATTTTTCTTGCATTGTTGAGAGAGGTTGTCTTTACATGTAGCATGGGGGTGAGATATACGTCAAAGGAAGATAGAACATACAATTCCAGCCTCTTTCCCTCACATCTTTCTCCAGGGGAGATTTTATTTCCTGGTAGGAGGGGAAGAGGAAAAAAAGAGATGAAGATAGAAGGGAGCAAAGGATAAATTGAAATTTGGCCCCTTTTCTTCTAAGAGGGGAGCAAGAATTGTATCTCTCTGTGCCTTTAAATATTGTTAGTCCAGAAGATGAGATTTTCAAATTCAGTGTAATTTCTGATTACCATTTCATTAACTAAGAAGAAATAGGAACCTAAACTTTACATCTAAGACTTGACTCCATCCATTTCCCATCAATGACCATATAGCAATTCTAAAAGGAGTCCATTTACCCATTTGATAGGCAAACAGAAATCAATGAAAGGAGAGGGCAGTTGGGTTGTGCAGTAGATATAGTGCCAGGCTTGGAGGCAGGAAGATATTTTCCTGAGTTCAAATGTAGCCCCAAACACTAGCTGGGTGATCCTGGGCAAGTTACTTCAACCTGTTTGCTTCAGTTTCCTCACCTGTAAAATTAACTGGAGAAGGAAATGGCAACCACTCTATCTTTGCCAAGAAACTCCAAGAATAGAGGCATGAAGAGTTGGATATGACTGAAAAATGATTGAACAATACATAACAGAATATATACTAGATAATATGAGAGAGAAAGAACTCTCCCACTAGCAGTAAAATAACTTATTAGGGGTAGAGGAGGGAGAGACAGACAGACAGACACACACACACACACACACATACAGAAAGAGAGAGAGAGGAGAGAGGAAAGGAGAGAGGAGAGGAGAGAGGAGAGGAGAGAGGAAGAGGGAGGGAGAGGGAGGGAGAGAGAGAGAATTCCATATCTCACCCAATGAGTTCTTCAAAATCTCTAGTGTAGCAAGCTAGAGATAGGATATGATAGAGACTGCCAATTCCTCTAGGTTGATTTCTTCCCAGTTTCTTTTTCTTCACCAACCTGATATGATATTAAATTGGCCTCTTCTAATTCCTGTCTTGAAAATGGAAGGCAAAAGCACCAGAAGTACGATAGAAGAGCTCTCCTCTTTCCTGCTGTTGCCAACTTCATCCCTCCTCTCATACAAGTACATGGCTCTGATCATCACCAATAAGGAAAAAGTACCATGAACTAATGCATTTTCGGACTGGGCTACAATATTTATCTACAAGAAGTTGGAAGGCCATCCATCTCCTTGTCATTTTTTGTAACTCATGATCATAGATGTCAGCACCACTTGCTCTGCCCTTTCCTTGGTCCAACAGCAACTAAAAGACTGAATTTTATTTTTTTTTATCTGCTACCTGTATGACTAACAATTTCTACCCCTTGTTTCTCTCCCTCTTCTTGTATTACCCAATTAATTAATGACCAACCCATAAATGAAAACTATTTCTCATCCCATCTTGCTGTTTCTTCATCCTCATGATAACTTTGTTATTATGACCCAGTCCAACCCTGCCACTATGCACTCTGGATTTTCCATTTCATTGTGAACAAACTTTCCTTTTTTCGTAGTCTTCAGTGAGACCTGGTTTCTCCCGTAAAATACCCTACTCCTTTGCTGTACCACATAAAGTGGTGGAGCTGAACCTTTACCAACATCTCCCACAACTCTGGCCTAAGAGAGAGAGTCAAAACACTCCTTGCTTCCCACTGCCTCTTCCAGACCCTCCCTTTTTTATTTAGCAACTGCTCTTCCTCTGAAGCCTATATATCAAATTTTTCATCTAGTCCAGAATAATGGTAACTTTTATGTACTGACACTCAGGTCATTTTCCCTTTCTCAATGAGTTCAGCACCTGCTTCATTCAAATCTGCAATGTCTCTTACTCTCAAATTTCTTATCCTCTTGTCCTATCACCACCACTCTTGTCTTCCTAAACTTCAGATATAGATCACTCCCACTATCCAATTTTGTTTTTACTCATGTGCT
>NC_133619.1:276171781-276214281 GCF_048593235.1 Sminthopsis crassicaudata | reverse complement strand
TTTTTAACACAGGAATCTGAAGGTGTTAAGTGCCTGGGTGCTACCTCGTTAATGGAATGTGCTGTGTTTATTGGCCAGGCCACATTTGAATCAAGCTTGTTAATGAGCCTCCTGTTGTAACTCGGCTGTCAGTCATAGTGCCATTTTTTAATCAAAAGATAAAACAGTCAGTCATCAAGGATTAATGACCCTTACGGTATCCATATGAGGCTGGTATTTATCTCTTAAAAGAAAATGGAAGAAAGAAAAATGACCAGATTTTGTTTCAGTAAGCAGTTTAAATCTGCTCTGGTAAGTTGAATTCATTCATTCATTAATTCAGTCATGTGCCTGGAAAAACCCAGCAGGAGTCCCTTCCATCATAAGAACTTCTGACTGTGAAATAAACCCTGAGTAACCAGATTAACTATGAAGTATGTATCCGTCAGGTTTTAGGCATTAGTTCAAGTGTACTTTCCGTGCGTTAGAGCTTATTGTAACTGGTTGTCATTTCAGATATTATTGGAAGGAAAAGGAAAAAAAAAGAACCTTTTCAGATGCTCCCTCCCCCACCCCCCCAAACAAACACGCAAATGGAGCTGATGTATGCTAGGACATTCTTGTGTGGGTTTGAGTTAAAGGAGACCATCAATATTTTAAATAGATTCTCCTACAGTTCCCATGTTTCTGCATGTGGGTAAATATCTGTCTGGCTCTGAACACACAGACACCCTGGTGATCCTATAACATATATATGTATGCAGACACACAGGAAGTAATAGCCACCAAAACACTCACTTAAAGTGTTTGGGGGCTTTGTTTATAGCTGTTAGCATGACACTGAAATCTTTTACGCAGCAGCCCTAGATGTATTTTGGCCATAAAACAAAACGATTGCCCTTGCTGTCATTCAGATTGAGCTGTGATGTTTTCCAAGTTGGCAGTCTTCAGTGCAGCATCGTTCCTGTGCTTCTCCTTTTTCTCCATGGTCTATATGTAGATGGCCAGGGGGCAGGCTGTTAGAATGTTCCCTTTTCTGATTTTTAAAGACATATAGTGAGGAAATCTCTGGATTTGGGTTCCTTCAGCAATATCATTACCCAACCTAGTGTTATGATAATAGTGCATAGGCCATTTGGGAAACTAAATGTAATTTCCACACATAGATCTCTGCATATTTTACAGAGAAAGAAAAAAAAGAGAGAGAGAGAGAGAAAACTGGGTGGAATATCACAGAGCAAGCCTGAAAAAAATCCTCCTCAATACTCTAAGGCATTGGGAAATTTGTAAAAAGTACAAGTTAACCTAAGACAGTAGGCAAATGACTAATTGTTCCCTAAGACCGCCTGGTCCTAGATATTGCCATATATTCATTTACTGAGAATTAAAGGCTATTTACAATGGCAGGCACTAGTTTGAGTAATAAGGGAAACACTAAGATAAATTAGAAATAGTTTTTGGCCTCAGAGAGATAATGATTAAGTTGTTCATACCTTTTGATATCCCAATGATAGATATGAATCCCAAGGAAGCTAAAGACAGAAAGACTGTATGTTTATGTGTGTGAAACATGCATAGGAACACTTTTTGTAGTAACAAAAAAAAGTAGATATGAAGTGAAAGCTATCAAGTAGGAAATGGATGAGTAAATTGTTATGTGAATGGAATGGAATACTCTTGTGTTATGAGAAATAAGGCATTCACAGAAATTTAGGAAGACTATTATGAACTGATGCAGAATGGTATTCACAGAACCAAGAGAACAATGTGCAAAATGACTTACATAATACCTCACTGGTTCCTTGAAGGATAGCCCTGGGACTCTATCAATATAAATGGAAGGACAAGAGATTTCTAGTTAGCTGAGAAATCTTTGAACCACAATGCTGCATAAATGTGGAAAGACTTCAAAGAAGGAGAGAGAAAAGCAAGAGAACAAACTTTTGAAAAGCTAACCGGCATAATATAGATTCCTTTGGCCCTCATTGCCTGAAGGCCAGGTATCTTAAATTGCACCCTTCTCCCCAGGATTCTCTGGTATCCTTAAGGGGATTGGGGTGAGATGGGGAAGGATGGCATTTAAGTCTTCTGCATCTTCCTTTGATGTTGTTCTCTCAATTCTATGGAGTAGTCTCTGGTAACCCAGTTCCATTTAGCTACTAATGGTCAGATTAATAGATCAGTATTAACAGTCACTATCTCTGTCTTTGAAGAGAAGGGGATTAGGTTAATGGTTTAGCTTGGGTCCCATAGTATAATCCTAGTTTCAAATACAAACCCACCTTGAGCTCAAACTTCAGACACCTTGGTTTCTAAGGGTTTCCATGCTGGGATGGCCAACTATATCATCCCACTTGCAATCCTGGCTCCAAAGTCATCGTGGTTCAGAATCCCAGGTCCCCTGAGGATCTTTTAACACCTCAAATGAAGGAGGACAAATAACATACAACAACCAAAAAAAATTTCCTTTTCTCAGAGCCTGGGTATAAGAACTACAACAAGGAAAAGAGTTTTCCCCTCCTGCCAGCTCAGTTCAAGATCCAACCCTGAGAGTGAACAGGGATTTTCATTCTTCTCTCAAAGTAGGAAAGAATATTGTTTTCAGCTTCATTGTAAAAACTGAAAAGAGAATTATGGTCTCAGTTTCTCATTTTAAAGATATAACCAGTCAATCAAAGGAGGCTTCACTCACCCAGTTAGTAAAAGGTAAAGAGGCTTCCATCTTGGCAATCTGGACATGCTCCAAAGACCTCTCAGGGTCCTACATGTTAGTTGAACAGGGCATGGCCAAATAAGCCTGGGTTACACAGGAGTCCTTAGAGCCACAGATAAGTAAAGGTAGCCAGTTCCCCAATGTATCCATCCCTTGATTTCCATTGATTCCATTTCTAGACTTCATCAGATTTTATTTCAGTGTCATGTCAGACTTAGTGAAATTATTCTCTCCTTGGACAAGCTAAGACTTTTTCCTTACTCCTGAAACTGAGCTCATCTATTCCTATGTAGTTTTTAACATACTCCAACCTCCCTAATTTCTGTTTCTGTTTGAATGAGTATTGCATAATTGCATAAATGCATAAAATGAGATTTTGTTGTATATAACTAGTATTTGGTGGGAGAGAGCTAAGCTGACTAAAAGTAAGCTACTCATGATCCTCCCAGGTAGAGAAATCAGGAAAAATAGCTTTTATTTTCAACCACTTGAAGTGAGGAACCTCATGCCTTTAGGCAACAAGCATTTATATTTAATTTGTATGTAATTGTATTGTACAAATAGATATATATCATTCTAACCAACTATCCTTCTTAGTGTAAGGACAAAGGAGTTATGCAAGCCATAGTTCATGTCCTGGCTGCCCTTATCCCTCTAGGTGACTAGCAGTATGAACAAGAATCTCCTCCTACTCTTTCTATAATGGTGAAAATCAAAGTCTCCTTAAGACAAGGTAGATAGATCCCAAATAATATTTATCCATGCCATATATATGTCAGGTACTTGCATATCTATATTATAACTACAATAATGAAATGAAAACAACACTAAAAGCAGCCAATATTCAATTAATTATAATGACTATCCCACAGTCTTCAGGATCAGATGATTAAACCTTGGTAGAAAGATGGGGGTTAGTAGATACAATGGATAATGTCTCTGTACCCATTGGTTTTGTTTAATGGTACTTGTTGATTACTAGGGAAAGTTCACCAAGGTTATATTTTGAGACAGGGGAATATAAGAGAATAACTGTGGTATGAAGATAAAAGAAATATGTAACTTTAAAAAAAAAAACAAAAGAAATGGGTGACAATCCTCATCTGGACAACTTACTTATTTTCCTCTCTTTTTTCTGGCATCTACGTTTGTGTGAAGGAGGAAAGAGGAAGCGAGGCTACAAAATAGACAGTGAAAAGAACACTGACTGGAGTCAGAGTATGGATTCAAATCTTGCCTTTATAACTTGTTTGTGAGCTGTTAGTCTAGTCATTTCACCTCCACAGGCTTCAATCATTTCAAATGTAAGGAGAAGGTCAGACAAAATGACCTCTGAGGACTCTTCCAGTTCAACATTAGGATTTTAGAATCACATAGTCAGGACATTTTCAGAGTTTGGGTTTCCCTATGAGAAATGGAATCTAAATTAGCATATAATAAATGCACATGAAAAGTACAAAGAAGAGAACTCACTTTGGCAGAGACATCAAGAAAGATTTATGGAGGAAGTAACATTTGAGCTGGCTTTAGTTTGATATATGTAGACTCCTAAATTATTGGGTGATGGTGGAAATGCAAGGAGGAAAAGATGGTATCCATGTTCCCATTGTCTATTTGAATGATGACTCAAACCTCAACTGATGTTGTTTCCTCTATTGTAAGGAGTGGGTCAGTCCTCTGTACCTTAATTCCATTTAGCCATTAACAGAATTGACTTTTACACCGAAATATTTACTATAAAAGGTAAAATCACAAATATGCATACTTATTCCCCCAACACACACAAAGCATAACCCTTCCTTTGACTCCTATGTGGGTTAGATCTTATTCATCTTAAGGTCAAGCTACAGTTCCCCCAAGAGACTCTGGCTGTCATTAGCATGGTTCATAAACCTTTTTGGGTCAGTATGATAAAGTCCATGAACCCTTTCTCAGAATTATATTTTTAAATGGACAATATAAGTCCATAAGAATACCCAAAAAAAGTAATTGTATTGAAATTCAGGCAACATTTTTTTTTTAGTTCATGTATGACAATTTTAAAAACCACTGTTCTGGATCATATCTAAGATTAGAATAATATTTAAAGTTTAGAAGATCAAGTGTGTGCTGGCTGTAATTTTCTTAAAGCCCTTCATATTGGTCTTCCCAATATGATTCCAATAAAGTCACTGTCAATTCCCTATAATAAAAGAATCCCCTAAAAAGTTGCTACAAAATAAGGAACAACGCACTCACACTAAGAACAGATAGGAGAATAAACACAGAGTTTTCTCCAGATATTCTGGAGAAAAAATACTTTTATGACTTAAAAAGGATCTGGATTGACAGTTTCTTTCAAAACACTTCTTTATCTATTTGTAAACAAGGAAGGCAGCTTGTGAATATTCTAACCCAGTTTTATGGCCCCCTATGTTTCACCTTCTAAACAAACTTTCTCAAACCCTTCCTAGACTCATTTCATACTCTAGTCCTGCCACATGTATTCTCAAAACATAGATTTGAGCAAAGATTTCTGCCTATTGAAATAATTTTACCAGCTTCTCCCACCCTAACAAAATACTCCCTCATTGACCAATGACTGGAACTTTCAGTAACAGGGAGAAATGCCTTTCATTCTGTGATAGATAAATGTTAGTAATGCATATTAAACTTAAGAGTATGTGTGCATACATTCTTGAATTGACAAATGGTCAAAGGATATGAACAGACAATTTTCAGATGATGAAATGAAAACTATTTCCACTCATATGAAAGAGTGTTCCAAATCACTATTGATCAGAGAAATGCAAATAAAGACAACTCTGAGATACCACTACACACCTGTCAGATTGGCTAAGATGACAGGAACTAATAACAATGAATATTGGAGGGGATGTGGGAAAACTGGGACACGGATGCATTGTTGGTGGAATTGTGAAAGAATCCAACCATTCTGGAGAGCAATCTGGAATTATGCCCAAAAAGTTATCAAAATGTGCATACCCTTTGACCCAGCAGTGCTGTTATTGGGATTATACCCCAAAGAAATACTAAAGAGCGGAAAGGGACCTGTATGTGCCAAAATGTTTGTGGCAGCTCTTTTTGTAGTGGCTGCCCATCAATTGGAAAATGGTTGGGTAAATTATGGTATATGAATGTTATGGAATATTATTGTTCTGTAAGAAATGACCAGCAGGATGAATACAGAGAGGCTTGGAGATACTTACATCAACTGAAGCTGAGTGAAATGAGCAGAACCAAGAGATCACTATACACTTCAACAATGATACGGTATGAGAATGTATTCTGATGGAAGTGGATATCTTCAACATAGAGAAGAGCTAATCCAATTCCAATTGATCAATGATGGACAGAATCAGTTACACCCAGAAAAGGAACACTGGGAAATGAGTATAAATTGTGAGCATTTTTTTTTTTGTTTTTCTTCCCAGATTATTTTTACCTTCCGAATACAATTCTTCCTTTGCAACAACAACAACAACAACAAAACTTGGTTCTACACATAAATTGTACCTAGGATATACTATAAGATATTTAATATGTATGGGAATGCCTGCCATCTAGGGGAGGGGGTGGAGGGAAAGAGAGGAAAAATTCAGAACAGAAGGGAGTACAAGGGATAATGTTGTTAAAAAAAAATTACCAATGCATATGTACTGTCAAAAAAATGTTATAATTATAAAATTAATAAAAATTTTTTTAATTTTTAAAAAATAATATAATTACCTAATAATTCACAAAAAAAAAAAAAAAGTATGTGTGCATACTGGTTCAGAGAGCCAGTTACTAAACATATACCAGCACATCCCCTGGATGTTACACATTAGGTTGAAAGGAGGTCCCTGTTCAGATAGTTTTGATATATGTGACTTCTAGCTATTTCTCAGAGTATCCATTTCAAGAATGTCCCCTAAATCTTTAACTTGGACAAGTGTTAACTTCAGGAAATCCAACTGACTTTAGAATTCCTCCCATAAGTAGAAGGCCATAACCTTTTCTCATTTCTCTTTACAAGAATATACACATACATCCTTTTTATTTTAATATTTTAAAACAGGGATTTTAATGTGGGTTTGTGAACTTCCAAGGATAGATTTTATAGGATGAAATTGCATCTTTATTTTCACTAATCTTTAACTGGATTTTTAACATTTCCTTCAATTATGAACATAAAGAACAAACATTATTCAGAGAAGTCCATAAGCTTCACCAGAATAAGAGCTCCATGACACACAACAAGATTAAGGACCCCTGTTTTGTGATTTCATCAATGTGGGCAGGTCTTCCTCTGACACATATTTCAAACCTACCACACCTTAGCAGAA
The DNA here is from genome assembly GCF_048593235.1 of Sminthopsis crassicaudata. Classification (NCBI taxonomy): domain Eukaryota; kingdom Metazoa; phylum Chordata; class Mammalia; order Dasyuromorphia; family Dasyuridae; genus Sminthopsis; species Sminthopsis crassicaudata. The sequence continues at coordinate 276,207,261 of NC_133619.1, read as the reverse complement.
AGTCTGCCTTGGCCAAAATAAATATGACTTCCTGGTGATGAGCCTCTCCTAACTTAACTAAACAGATCCTCAGAGAACAAATACTCAATTCATCACTGGGTCTATACTTGCAGACATTACAGCTGGGAAGAACCTGCTAAGGCCTGAAATCTGCCGGTATAGGCTTTAAGAACCAATTTCACAATAATATATAAATATAAGGCTTCACTGCAATAAAGGATGTCCTGGGTTACTATGACCAAAATGACCCAAAAGTACTTTTCTTTTTATGTCTGAAGATGGTACTGCTAACTTACCGTGAATAGCAGTCACAGAAGGAAAGGGTTTTCTAGTAGCGGTTGCCTCTCTTCCTGAGTCACAAGTTTTTCTCTCCCTAAATCACAGGAGCCTTTGCCTCATCTCTTTTTTGAGGAACAGAATGGCCCTTTTGTTCCATGAAACAGTTACCCAAAAAGATCTCTGAGGGATTAATTATAGGCCCTATAATTCATAATCCTGGGGGTGGGTGAGCAAAGTGGTATAGTGGATATAACATGGCAGAAGAACTCAAAATATCTCCTTTTTGAATCTGTAGTCTACGATACATCAATTAATAGACAATGAATAACAACAGATATCAATAAACAATTTCTTATGAAGATAACAAAAGGATGTTTTAGGAATTCCAAAATGATAGGGTTCATATAACATTTGGTTAAGTCCACTAATCAATGTGACTAGCATTTAATAAGCATATATTGTATATTAAATACTATGTTAAACACAGGATAAAATGGTAATTCATTTGATATGACAATAATTATCTAATTAAATTTGCATAGTGTTTGTGTTACTGAGTAGTTGTTAGAGTAATATCTGTATTAAAGGTAGAAACAGAGGGGAAAGTGTCATCTCTGTCGTAACACTTATGTGACAGAGACCTAGGTCAAAGTTCAAGTCATTAATTCCAGGCTTTTTCAGCAAGAAAGGAGGTAGATTTCAACTGCTTTTAGCGGTAGTAGAGAGTTTCTCCATCTGTAAAATAAAGCAATTGGATTTAAGTAGTTTCCAAACTCTCTTTTAGGTTCAAAACTATATCCAGGTGATATGGTGGTTGAGAACTAGATCTGAAGTCAGGAATACCTGATTTCAGTTCCTACTTCATATAATCGCTAGCTGTGTGACTTTGGATGTAAGTCACTTAACCACTGTCTACCTCAGTGTCCTCATTTATAAAATGAAGAAAATAATAACATCTACCTCTCAGGGTTGTTGTGAAGAAAAAGACAGAAACAGAGAGAGAGAGACCGAGACAAAGGGAGACAGAGACAAAGGCACAGAGACAGAGACAGTGATACAGAGATAGAGACAGAGAGAGACAGAAACAGAGAGACAGAGACACAGAGAGAGAGACAGAGACACAGAGACACAGAAATAGAGAGACAGGGACAAAGACACAGAGAAAGATATAGACCGAAAGAGATAAAGACAGAGACAGAGACAGTGACACAGAGAGAGATGCAGAGAGAGACAGAGAGAAAAAGAGACATAGAGACAGAGATAGAGACAGAAACACAGAGATAGATAGAGACAGAGAGAGAATCAGGGCCCCCCCCCACACCTTCCTCTGTTTTCCTGTTGGCAGGGATCTGATTTGAACCCTGCCTCCCTTGATATAGTTTCTTAGTCATCTAAGGACAAAAAAGACCCATTTGCATGATATGGATGCCCCTTCAATTTGATGGCTGTCTGAAGACTTACATGAGTTATCATACCATGCCCTGCTGACCAGATATGTTTCCATATGGAGATGATTGGAATGAAGTCTATAAAACCTAAGTACTACCATACCTTACTATGTTAGGGCAAAGTAATAAACCTTTTTTTGTTAAATTAGACAGTAAATACTTATTAGCAGTGTCAGGCACTGGGCTAACTGCTGGGGATACAAAGAAAGGTAAAAGACAGTTTCTGTCCCTAAGGAACTCAAAATGTAAAGGAGGAAGACAATACAAAAAAAAGTAGCGGAAAGGGTTGGGAGGAGAGAGAGGATACCCTGCTGCAGGAGTGTGATAAAGTCCAGAGGAATGTAAGCAGGATGGGAAATGATGAATGATGGCCCTGGGCCCCTTCCGTAAATGGTGGATCAAACTGGAGCTCTCCGTGGCTACCTTCTGGCCTTTCCAATATGGAGAGAAAGAAGCCCCGGGACAGGGAGTACTGGGAAGAGATGATCTTCAAGGTCGATAATATCTTACACATGATGAGTTTCTGAAGAGCGTGATGAAGTCCAGGAGGATAGCCAGGTGGGAAAAGATGCAATGGTTGCCCTAGGTGTTCTCCTTAAAAGGAGGATCTGGGAGGAACTAACTGAACCTGAATTAACAGAGTGATGGTAAAGAGAAAGATGGTGGGAGGGGAGGAGGGAAGGGGGAATGGTAAGAAGAATGGGGGAGTGGGAGAAAAAAGGGGAGAGAGAGAGAGAGAGAGAGAGAGAGAGAGAGAGAGAGAGAGAGAGAGAGAGAGAGAGAGAGAGATTCACTGGGAGGGGAGTACCAGGAAGTTAAATTCCTGGCTCAGTGATAAATCACTTCACAGCTGCACCAAGTACTGAGCTGATAGAATCTTTCCAATTCTGAATTCCCAAAAGTTAAAAAAACAAAACAAAACAATAATTGCAGCCTAATTGAAAACTAGGCAGGATGGTGTCCTAGATTCTAGAGTCCAAAGCTTCTGTCCCCCAAAGCTGCTTTTTAAACAATCAGCTGATATTTGTATTTTTCATCTTCCTCTTGAAAAGCATTTAATAATAATTACTGCTTCCATAGCACTTCAAGATTTACAAAGTATATTCTTCACAAAACAATGTGAGATAATTATATAAGGATTAATGTACTCATTTTGCAGATGAGAATACTGAGCCTCACAAGGGTAAAATCACTTTCTAGAGGTCACATAGTAAGTAACAGGTCTGAGATTTAAACCCCAGCATCCTATTTCCAGGACTAGCATTCTCCATGCTACTGCATCTTCTCATCAGGATCTACTAGAAAGAATAGATTCCTATCGCAACTCTAAAAGGTTTGGTTTCATCTATAGAACTTAAGAAAGTAATTAGATTGATATCTGTAATGAACATAGTTGCAATATCTATTCCACAGAAGAAACTGTTTCTCCACAACCTAGAATAGGATGTTGTTCTAGATGCTGCTAAAACAGCTCCTGAAAATTCAAGTTAAAAAGACCCTGCACAGCTAATGACATTGTCTTCCTATCAAATATGTCTGGGATTGAGTACCAGCAAATAGGAACAGTGTTTAGTATAATTGCTGATGTAGACAAAGTTTGCCTCTGACTCTCTCCTCCTTTTCTCTTCCTATAGCCTTCTTTTCCCATTCTCCTCAGATGGGAAAAGAAAACTCTTCAGACCCATACTTCCTGGTTTTAAATGTTTCTCTTTTTTTCCTCTTTTCCTCTCCCTCCTGATGCAACCAATCAAAATGTACAGTAAGGTAGGTGCTCTATTTTCTCGTAGCTAATTGTCAAACTAGAAAGTAATGTGGTATCCATCTATACAAAATCTACACAGGTAATGGTTTAATGGATTAGGTTGCATGGAGAAATAGTGTCCAAGACTACTCTACCCTAGTAGTCATCCAACATCTGGAATAGAATATTGCATATCCAGGTTTGAGTAAAAACTCTTGGGAATTTTTTGTCTGAAGATATTTTTTAGGGTTTTAAAAATTAACAAATGTATTTTATCTTTCTCCTTCATCCTCTCCCCGTGGGGGGGGGGGGGAAGGGGGGAAGAGAAAGAAAGAAAGAACTGTAGAACCGGTATATATATGTGTGTATGTGTGTGTGTGTTTGGTACATTCAAGTTATTATAGTATTTTTCCCACCTACATGTAAAGATGATTTTAAACATTCATTTAAAATGATTTTTTAATTCCAAATTTTCTTTTTCCCTTCATTTCCTCTTGCTAAAAATGTAGGAATTTCAAATAGGTTATATATGAGCAATTATATAAAACATATGTCTATATTAATCATGTTGTGAAGACAAACATAGACTAAAAGAAAAAAATATATGAAAAAAATAAAGAAGTGAAAATAGCATGCTTCAATCTGAATTCAGACTCCATTAATTCTTTCTCTGGGTATGGATAACATTTTCCATCATCAGTCCCTTGGAACTGTCTTGGAGTATTGTATTGTTGAGAGGAGCCAAGTCATTCATAGTTTTTCATTGAACAAAATTGCTATTACTGTGGACAATATTCTCCTGGTTCTGCTCAACCACAATACATATTTAAGTAAAACAGATTCTCACTTTGGCTTTGTCCGTGTGGTGCATGTGTGTGGGTATCCAAAAATTGAGTCCATCAATAGCAGTCTTTATCATCAGTCTTCTGGAATTATGATTAGTCAGTGTGTTGTCTGAGTACTTTAAGTCAGTACAATTCCTTTTTAGAATTCATTGACAAGTTTAGGAGCATCCAGAGAAAAAATACCAAAGTGTTTTGTGATAAAGTCACATGATAAGGTTCGGGAGAGCAAAGATAAGGCACAAAGATTGTGATAAATCACAATGAGGCATTCTTCCTGCTTTATTGATGAGTAAAGGTCACAGACAAAATCAAAATATGATTTTGTGCCATACTTTGGAAAGGTGCAATTTTTATATACAAAAGGAAGGGGGAAGAAGCCAGGAAAAGGTTGGGGAGATAAATGTTTTGAAAGAATCCAGGAGGAACTGGGAAGATGTATGAAGGATAAAATCAGGGAAGAGTTGGAGAAAATGCTTGAAAGATAAGGACAAAGTCAGAGTAGAGTTGGAGTATACTTGAAGGACAAAATCAGGAGAGAGTTGTGGAGATGGTGTTAGAGTTTATTAAGAAATTTCAGTCTGGGGGAAGGACTAGCTAATTTGCCTTCCCGTCATTTTGGAGACTAAAGACCAAGGTATATAAAGCCTAAGACCTTGAATCTCTAAATCTATGAATAATTAGAATAAATTTAAATGGGCTATCAGGTAAAGCTGTAGGTCACTTCTCACAGATCTTTAATTAGAAGTTGAATTTGTCCCTTATCAGAAATATTCTAGAATTTTATCGCTCAAGTTTCTGAAGTCCCTTTCAGTTCTAAGTTTCTGTTGTCTTTGACCTCTCCAACTACATTTGTATTTAAAGAGAAAATGCCTAGAGAGGGCAAGGTTTAGCTCAGGGACCTGATTCCAGAGGGACTAATAATAAATAAATCTCTAACTGTAGGAATTTCAGACACCATAACTCAGAAGAAGAGCTCAGAAATAACTCATCTACAGTTAGGGTTAACACAATAAAAATTTTCTTAATAGCCATAGTACCACATATTAGAGGGGAACAGCTCTATGATATAATACTGAGTGAGCAACTCTGTCTTCAGTATTACTATCATGTAGACCAAAGTTTCTTAAACTATGGTTTATGACCCAACACGTGGTCGTATAACTGAATATGAGGATTGCAAAAATTACTATTTGCTACTATTTGCTATTAGTAAATGTTTGATTTGTACCTATTTTATATACCTATATATCCAAGGTCATGTAAAAAACTCTTGGTAAAAAGAGGGCTACTCCTTTTTAAGAAGCCCTGATGTATGCAGTCACCTAACTGTACCAGGACTTGCACAAGATTAGTGTAAACAAAAGAAATCTCAGTGATATGACTCTAACTTCAGTGAGAAAGGAATAGTAATTTTCTATAGCTACATATAGAAATAAAGATAGAGATATGTATATGTGTGTGCATGTGTTTATTTTTTTTTCTAAAACAAATTTTGGGGAACAGTATCTAGAAAATGGTATTATCCTCTTTCAAAACTTTATTTAAAAAGTGTATTTTCATTAAATCAACTTAATCCCAGAGAATCCAGAATCAGATGACCAATAAGTATATCTTTGAGTGATACCGGAAAGGGGGAATCCAGAAATAGCTCTGGAATCAAGAATGTGTATCAAGAGAAGCAACAATTAAGAGAAGGAAGAGAAAGGAATAAGAGTAAAATAATAAAGAAAAAGGGGGGAGGAAATCCAAAAAATTAAGAAAAGTTCAGAGTAATTCAAGTGAAGTGATAAAAAGAGTAACAACTTTAATTTGCATAATTTTACTGTTTACAAAGCCCCATTCACATTCGTTTTCTTTTTTCTTTTTTAATATTTTATTTTTCCCCAATGATGTATCAAAAAAAATTCAACATTTTTTTTTAAATTTGAGTTCCAAATCTGCTCCCTCCCTTACCTTCCTCCTATCTTCCATCATGTAGCAGGCAGTTTGATATGGGTTGTGTAACAGTATATTTTCTCATTTAATCCACTCAACTCCCTGTATTATCCAGAGGTATGCAGATAAATGTTTAGCAACCAGCTCTCTGGGGGGGGGAAGAGGGGGGGGGAGAAATAAAAAGAAAAATGTGTGCAAGGTATACTTTAAAATGCTAATTTAACATTTTAATTTTCACTATTAATAGTTTAATTGGAATTATGAACATGATCTCCATCACTTTCTTAAGTCTAAATAATCAACAAAGTAATAAACAAAGCTTTGATTTGTAATTTTCAGGTTTTTGAGCTATAAATGATCATAGTGAAAATTTAATAATCAGCTCTCATGAGCCCATAAGAATGGCTCCAAAACACATTAGATTCTAATCTTATATTTTAGGTGGGGAAAGAAAGGTCTGAGAGTTTAAGGGAGTTGTGTAAGGTCACCAAGTTAGTAAGAGACAGAAAAGGGACTGGCTCTCAAGTCTTCTGACTCCATATCGAGGGCTTTACCAATTGTGGTAAATGGAAATAAAATTAAGTATTTAGAATTTCTTCTCTGATTTTTTGAAACTGGCCATTTAAATATCAAAACTTTGGAGTATAAGATTTGGGAAAGCTTTAAAATCACCTTCCAGTTTAGGAACATGTGTTTTTACTCTGATAGACATGTGGTAGGCAGGAAAACCAGTAGTTTCTTTAGCAAAACCAATCATCCCATCCTGATCATCATTTTCTCCCCACCCCCACTCTCAATGTGAACAAAAGATCTCAGTTTTAATGCTCTAGACAATTCATCCTCAGCCTGCTATGGGGTGATTGCTTTTCCCTCTGGCTATTGAGGGCTCCTAAAGTCTATTTCCAGAAAATGGAAAATGGAAGGAATACCTCCAAAAGACCAAGAAAAGAAAGTCTAAGAAAAAATTTGAATTCACATTGGAGACATTGAAAGTCAGGGGTTCTCAAACTATGGCCCTTGGGCCACATATGGCCTGCTGAGGATGTTTATGGGGCCTGCCGGGTTTTGGCAAATGGGCTGAGAGGCAGAGACAGAGTCTGAGCTTTTGTTTTTACTATAGTCCGGCCCTCCAAAAGTCTGAGGGACAGTGAACTGGCCCCCTAATTAAAAAGTTTGAGGATCACTTTGAGTCATATTAAAGACAGGAGTAGGTTTGTTTTTGTTTTTGTTTTTTTCATTTGCTGAGGCAATTGGGGTTAAGTGACTTGCCCAGAGTCACACAGCTAGGAAGTGTTAAGTATCTGAGATCAAATTTGAACTCAGGTTCTCCTCACTTCAGGGCTGGTGCTCTATCCACTGAACAACCTAGCTGCCCCTAGAATAGGCTTTTTTCCACCCTTTTCTAAGAGACAGGCTTTTGAGATCTCGAAAGTACCACCAACTTTCCATAAGTTTCTCATATGAGATAATTTGAATTTTTTTAAATTTTGGTTTGCTAAGAGAATAATATGAATTTAATCAACAAGTTTAGCTGTGGAGTAAAATTCATTCATTCATTCAATAAACACTTATTAAATGAAAAGTTAGGCAGAGTCCTTATTCTTTTACTCTTCCAACAGGAAAAAAGATGAATAGAACTCATTTTATCCTCCCATTAGGCTAACTCGGGGGTGTAACCTCCCTTCATTATTTCTAATCTCCATTCTCTCCTTTTCATGTCAACTTTTGGAGTTTTGTCTGGGGTCTCTTCATACCATAGCCACTGCCAGAAATTAAACTTGTTTTGATTTAGGGATAAAATTGTCCCATAAATCCACATAAATCATTTTATCTGCCAGATTAAGGAATTTATTTATGAAAAAAAGATATTAATAAAATCATATTAGCTCAGAGCCCTAATGAGGAAAATATCTAACATTCAGATAACAATTTTGATTTCTGACCCATTTAAATTCTGTATATTTCTACTAACCCCTGGCTTCTTCCAGTTCTCTCTGTTTAACATGGACTAAGTATATAGCCATACAGTAAAAACCATTGTGGTTGACCATGAATTTTTACACATGAAAAAAAAAAAGTCAGAATAAAGAAACAGCCTAGATTTTTAAAAGAAAGGATGATATGATAGCACCCATTATCAAATATGCTGGAGATGAGAATTGGGAGAAAGAGTAGAACTTTCAGAACTTCCATCAGTCCTTGAAGTTGTGATTACAACTGGTAGCCTCCACCCCCATTCTTTGTTCCAAGATGCCTGCAGAGACCCAATGGCCCATTGCAATCTCCCCATCAGCTGCCATCTGCTCCCCTCTCTCCTGTCTCCTCTTTCTTACAAGCAGACAGCTTGCCTATGTGCTGTGTCATCTTTGCTCAGTCTGTCTCTTACTGGTTCAATAGCTCCCCTTCAAAGCTACATGGCCAATATACATAAGTGGGAAGAGGAAGAGAAATTCCCTATGTTCTAAGAGATCTTTTCTACAGACAGGTCCTGCCTTGTAACCTCTCTTACTCTCAAACATGAACATCTGACACTCCTCTAGGGCATAGTATTTAAAGCCCCAAGACTCAACCAATTGTGTTGATCTTCTCTTGACTCAACCAAAGGAGCATTAGCACCTTACCAAGGAATCAGACCAAAGGCCCTTCATAACTATATCCACTGAGATAGGAAGGTGAACTCCCTCTCTCACACTAACATAGCCCCATGTTATGAGTCCATACTAGGCTAAGGAAGAGGACATGAAGTATATGAAACTGTTTAACACTATGTCAGGACCACTTTGTAGGAGGTTGTATTTCCCATCTTAGGTCTACTTTGGTTTCCTCAGCATTCATGGATTCTTCCAAGAGTCTCTTCTGGACTTGATGTTAATTGGATTAAGGTTCCCAGAAGCCTTCAGATAAAAATGCCTAAAGTTAATTGAAATCCAATATCATACTAACAGACAGTGAGGATGACCAACCACTTAAAGTTATTCTTCCAAAGAATAACAGGAGAATCTAGATGGTGTGATGGATAGAGCACTGGATCTAAAATCAGGAAAAACTGAGTTCAAATCCAGCATCAGATACTTACTAGCTATGTGACCCTAGGCAAGACATCAAATTTCCCTCTCTGTAAAATGAGAATAATAGTATTTACCTTCCAATGTTATTGTGAGGATAAAATAATAATAATTGTAAATTTAAAAATTGTAAAATGAATAAAAAATTGTAAAAAATGTAAAACACTCATAATAAGCATATAAATATTAGTTATTATTATAATTATAACAAGGTATACTATAGAAATAAAGATTCAAGTCCCAACTAAAGAAGCCACAGTGATCCATGTATCATATGAAGATGACCGGCTGTCACTACATTATTTAGATAGTTCAGGACTCATGTGTCTTAGATACAATGCCAAAGATCCACCAAAGGACTAAAGAGACCCAACACATAGTAGGCTTTTAAGAAATGTTTGTTAGTTGAATGAATTAAATTTGAGTCCATTCAGTGAACACTTAGGAAGTACTGTGTATGTGCTGAGCACTGAGCTTTGTGCAAGAGAAACAATAGACAATGCTTGCTTTCAAAGAGCTTCTGTTCTTCCGTGGGGAGAAACACAAAAGTATATTTTTGTAGATATGCAAAATAAGGTAACCAAAATGATGGGGAGAGATGCAAAAGCAATTGGAAGGATTGGGAAAAACCTTCTGTAGAAGGAAGCACCTGAGTTGAATCTTAAAAGGATGTAAGATTCAATCACAGAGGAGTGGGATGTTCCCAGAGAATATCATGGTATTTGTAACCTTGGAGACAAAACAGCAAGGGAGATTGGGCAAGAGGACTAGAAACAACAAGAGGACTACTTAAAAGAGCATTACATTTGGAAGAAAGAACACTAGATTTGGAATGAGAACAAGAGCATTTTGTCATGTGTACACCACGTTTATGACTTTAACAAGTCACTCTCTGAACTTGTTTCCCCATCAGTCAAATAAAAGGTGAGACTAGCTGATTTCAGGGATCCCTTCTACTCTAAGTTCTATTTTCAATTAGTCATTTTCATTTGAGTCCAACTCATTGTGACTCCAAAAGTCACTGAGGTCAAATTTGAACTCAGGTCCTCTGATCTCCAGGGCTGTCACTTTTAAGTTCTCCCAATCTGGATCATAATTTCTGATCTTCTAAATCTGGATCAGGATTATGTTTTTATTTGATTTTTAAAAATACATTCTTATGCTTTTCATGTGATTATTACCTATGAAACACTTTTCATATTCACTGTCCTATTGGACCTTCACAACAGATTGAAGTTGGTAGGGTGCTATTATCCCCATTCTGCAGATGAACTAGGGATCAGAAAGGCCAAGGGGAAGAGGAGAGCTAATAATAGTTTGAAGAGACTCAAACCCAGGCCTCCTAACTCCAAGTTTAGCACACCACCTACTACCCCACTCCTGCCTTTTTGATTATTCTGCTTTTCTCCTTTGGGCCAGAAACAGAACCATACATCAAAAGAAGAAGAATTTGGATCAGATGGGAGGTCAAGATTGTCCTCCAGGCTCACATCAATCAGAAGCTGCCAATAACTGTGTTACAAGACAGCATCCTTTACGTAAATGTTCCCCTCCAACGTCTGTGAAATTCCTATAAATTCGCTGAGAAGGTTGTTTAGGATTTTGGGTTATTTGGTTTGGTTTTAAACCCCCGTGGTCTTGTTCCTCCTATCCCCACCTCTTATACACACCCTAGAAATAGTAACAGTCAGAAAGATCAGAAAGAGGAAGCCCTCGATGTTCCATGATAGAGCTTAATTTTGCAAAGGCAACTCAGCTCAATATAGACTGACAGCCGCGGAGAGGAAGTCAAGAAAGAAGAGGGAGGCAGAAGGAGGGGCACCCAGACTAAGAATACATGCTCCTCGGGCTTGGACTCTGAGCAAAGGGAAGCATCCATGAGACAGACACACTGCTACCCAAAAAAAAAGCCTGAGACATGAAGCATAAACAGAGAGACACACGCAGAGAAAACCAGACAGAAACAGACCACGCGAGGTTGAGAGGGACGCATGCACGCAGACAGACAGAGAGAGAAAGAGTCATAGAGAGGCCTCTGTGAGGGGCGAAGTGGCAGCCGTCCTCTTTTGGCAAGGGATGCCCTTCCTTTTTGTGTCAGCTTAAATTATTCATGACAGAACAACGGAAAACAATATAGCTAAATAAAAAATGCAAAGGGGACAGCACAGCTCCCCGTGTGAGCATGGAAACAATGCCGCCAGCGGAGGCTTCATTCTAATGAGAGAGATGAGTGGGTCGGAAGGGATGAATCAGCTCCGGCTTCAGGTGGCTGAGAGGAAGCAGCTTTAGGCTTGAGTGGCTCAAACTGTCCGTTTTCAGGGAAGCCCGAAGGGTACACACAGCTGAATTCATACTGATTCTTGACACAGGGAATTTTATTTTTCTGGTGGGACTCCATGGGAGATTTCTCCTATTGACCTAAGGCAAAACTAAGTAGGAAGGGAGTAAGTATTTACATAGTGCCTACTATGAGCTAAATGTCTTGTATTATTTTGTCCTCACAAGCATCTTCCAAGGTAGGTGCTGTTAATTGTTGTTTGTCCTTCGTGTTCCTGAAGAGTGACATCAGGAAGGGGATGCCATGATGTGCAAGTGATTTGAGGGAGGGAGGGCTGGGCAAAGTCACCTACCTCCCTTTCCCCTCCAGAGCTGTCTGGGTCCAGTGGCCAGATATACCTCAAAATGACTAGAGATGGTCCTGGATAAAATAGAAGACCTGGCCTTTAAGCTAAGGTCTTCAACAAGTCTCAGTTTGACTGAGGTTATACCCATTCAGTGGTAGAAATTAAGGCAAAGAATCTTCTCTTTAGCCTAGTCCAAAAAAATCTAAACAAATAAATGAATCTGCAAGGGCAATTTGGCCAAAGAAATGATTGCTATTTACATTCAATCTGAGTCAATCTGGACACAAACAATGATGGAATGGGGCTTGGACTAGATGGTCAATTAAAATCAGATTGGTTTTGGTTTAAGGCCTGATTCTTAAGAAAGAAATCTAGTCAATAAACCCCAAGATATCTTGAAAGGGTTCAGAGGTGAAAAAGAAAAAAAAAAATGCTTTTAAGAGCATCTGAACCATATATGGAGAGAAGAAAGAAAAGAAAGAAGGAAGGAAGGAAGGAAGGAAGGAAGGAAGGAAGGAAGGAAGGAAGGAAGGAAGGAAGGAAGGAAGGAAGGAAGGAAGGAAGAGAGGGAGGAAGAGAGGGAGGAAGGAAAGGAAGGGAGGAAGGAAGGAAAGAAAAAACTGAGGCAAGCAGAATTAAGTCACTCAACCAATAAATTACAATTAGATCTTCCTGATTCTATCCATGGCACCGACAATTATCTCCAGTTTATATGTTCAACAGCTTCATTTTCCATTTCAGTTTCTTTTCTTACTTCATGAGCTTCTGGCCTGTCCTAAGCACTCTACCTATAACAAAAGCTTTTTTCTTTTGTCCCATGATGCCCACATTAGAGACTCAAAACTTAATTAATGTCCTGTTCCCTTCCTTTAAACTCACTTTCCCCATGTCTTATTCCCTCAGTATATACTATCGTAGATTTTAAAATGAGAGAGACCTTAAAGGTCTTTTACTCTGAACCCCTCATTTTATAGATGCAAAAAGTAAGAGTTAACAGGGCTCAGTGATCTGGGTCACATAGGTTGTTAAGTAGCAGAGCTGAGCTCCAAATTCCAGTCCTCTGGCTTGAAGGAAGGACACGACCAGTCTGTACCAAGTAAATTAAAACTTCCAGGATATTCAAAGTGACAACTGTTTCACCTGGCAAAATCAGCTTATAATAGAGCTAAGGATGGAATATTTAGGAGGATGTTTCCTCTTTCTAAGTAAGAAATAAATGTTGATTGTGACATTGAGAAGAAAATTTGCCCCTGCTTTTGGTCTCTAACTCAAAGGGATGTAGAATTTCAGGCTAACTTGGAGGGAAGAAGGAGGCAGGTGGAGCAGGTGCTACCCCACAATTCATATTACACACAAACAGCCACCTACTCTGCTCCCACTTGTGAAATTCTAAGAACCAAATGCTTATCTCCAGTGATCTTTCAGAACTTTTGGTTTCTTAGTCACCTTCCTCTAATAACTAGCCACAGTTGAGAAACAATGGAGAAAGGACTGCTAGATTTAAGTGAGAGTTGAGGGTAAGTAATAATTTAAAATTAAAAGCTACCACAGGGAAATAATTTTGGAATGAATAAATGTTTAATTCAGCAGTTACAGGAATCCTTTAAAGGAAAGACAAAGAAAACCAAAACAAAACAAAATAACAAAAAAATAAAAATAAAATAAATTCACGTAAGCCACATAAGTGGGTATCATTCTCTAGTCTTTCTTTTCTTTTTCTAACAGGTTGTATGGAAAACACATTGCATAAGCCAGATAAGCTCCTGACCTGTTTTTTCCACCCTTTGGCTGACACTGACCCAACGCCATGTTTATTTATTAGTAAAACACTGAGCAGTCTTGCATGGAAGCCCCCAACAAAATGATAAGGAGTATGGGGAAGCTAATGTTGTCACCAATGTTGCTTTGAGCTAAGCTGCCTTCCATTAGTGTTTATCACAGTGCTTTGTCATGTAAAGCACTGATTAGCTGAAAAAAGATTCTGGCTACCTACAGAACACTTAGTTCGAAAGCTCTTCCTAAAAGAACATGGCTCATCATATTGCCAATGAGGAACTGAGTTGACCATAGAGTCTACTGTATATTTTTTCTCCAATGGTCTTAGCAGCATTCTTTTTTTCTACATTGGATATCTCAGCTCTGCCATCTATGTTATCTTGAACAAGTTGTTTTACTTTTCAGAATTTATTTCTTCATCTATAAAATGAAGTGTGTTACCTAGATCAGAGTTAGGTTTGGGTTTGGTTTTTTTGTTGTTTTTTTTTTTTTTAATCCTTTTTGTGTCATGGGACCTCTTTAGAAATCTGGAAAAGCCTACGGTCCTTTTTTCAGATTCATGCTTATAAATGCTTACATTAAATGCACAAGATTAAAAAGAAAACAAATTATATTAGAATGCACTTATCAAAATAATTTGTTTTTTAAATCATGGACCCCAGGCTACAAATTCCTGGATATAGTGCCAAAGGTTCCGTCTACTTCTAATATTAAGTGATTATAATTTTTTTTTTCTTTCCTTTCTGCTTTCACCACAAAAAATAGAGAGGCAGCATGGTATAGTCCTCCATTAGTTTCTCAACTTAACATTCATTAGTGCATCTACAGGAAGTATCTTTCTAAGCTAATCCTGCCCCTCCCAACTTTGTCCAACCAATCCCACACAGACACACAAGACCAACCCTCACTCCCAAGTTGGGTCCATAGGACAGAAACTCCCCCAGGTTCAAGGTATTTTGTTGTTCTATATTCCTAAAACTATAATTCACAAGCCCCCAACATGGGTTTACTTTCATTAGTCAACCAGTAAACATAATTAGCATAAAATTACTGAAATGGCAAAATATGAACAATCATAAAACATTCCCCTCATAAAACTGGGATATTGTAGACACTTTAACCCCAAATTAAATTTTGGGACAAAAAGAGATGCTCATAAGTCATTGAACAAAGGACAATGTCCAAACAGAACAAAGATATACATCAAGATATAGTAGTAAATAGCTGCTCTGGATGAGGTCCCCTTATCTCCATCTGAAAATACCAAAGATCAGTATATCATCAGAATATGGTGATTCATGTGGTCTGAGGAACCTACCTATTCTAAAAGGACCAGATTTCATGCATCTGAGACCTTTTGTGCCCCCAATCCAGGAAATAGTATCAGGGAAGCTGCAGCCAATAAGTTTGTTCAGGGAAAAGAAGTCAGGGAAGTTAGGGAAAATGTTGATAAGAAAGGAGTACAGTAGTAGAGAGGCACATTTTTTGGAAATCCATGTTCAAGGCAACTTTCTCTTCTAATGCTTTACCTCTCCAATGTATAGCATCTTAAAGTATGTAAATTTAGAAACACCTCCCTCCCAAATGGTCATATGGACTATTTGTGCCCAATCTACCTCTGCTATCACATTAGTCTGATCAGCCACAGCTGGACACACCGTACATTGACTCTGACAAAGTGGTGTCATTTTGCTCTTCTTTGAGCATGAACAACAAACAACAAAAACAATAGCAACTTCACAATGATTCTCCATATTGTGAACAGAGTTTCCTCCTGGGTGACTTTTAGCATAGGAAGGTACAATTGTTAATGGTGTTAATGAGGTGAAAAGCAAAGGAGATGAAAGGGGTAAAAAATTCCTTCCCTCTCCTCATTCTTGCCACATTCTAGAAGAAATGAAAGGGAAAAGGCAAAGAGTAGATTCCCTTTGAAGAGATGAGCATTTCCTCCATGACTGGTTCTCTTCCCACCTATCAAAGTTGACTTCTTAGAGAAAGTGTCTCTACAGAGATGGTTGACTTTTTAAAAAGCCATTAGGGAAATGGCTGGTCCTTCAATTATCCAGTAATCCAGTTAACCAATAATCCCATCCTACTTCTTCACATCTCTTTAACATATCCTACATAAGAGTGGTGTGTCCATTTGTCCTGTTAAACACCATCCAGATCTTCAGTATCAGCTCTTCTCTTCACCAATAGAGTCTCCTTCATTTTTATTGCTTTGCAGTGGTATTTGAAATATGTTAATATTTTCTCTTTTAAAAAAGTTTTATTAGTGATTTTTATGTCACATTTCTTAATATTCCCATAGATCTAACATTATAATCAAGTCAAAAAAGCAAAACCAATTGACACAGCAACTGCATGTGAAAGTATACATAATGTTCTGCATCTGCAGTTCTACCAGAGAGAAGTCATCTTTTTCTCCTAAACTAAGATTGACCATTACATCAAACCTACTTTTTATTTCCTCTATATACATATACATTTGGTTTCCCTAAAAAAAAATTCTCCTGATTTTTTTTATTTCATTTTGCACCTAGTGTCCACCACTTCTAGACTGACAGGCAAAGACCATCTGTCACCATCAAATCCTTTGAAATTACAATTGATCTTGATAAATGGCCAAAAGATATGAACAGACAATTTTCAGATGAAGAAATTGAAACTGTTTCTAGTCATATGAAAAAGTGCTCTAAATCACTATTGATCAGAGAAATGCAAATTAAAACAACTTTGAAATACCACTATACACCTCTCAGATTGGCTAAGATGACAGAAAAAGATAATGAAGTTTATTGGAGGGGATGTGGGAAAACTGGGACACTGATACATTGTTGGTGGAACTGTGAATGAATCCAGCCATTCTAGAGAGCAATTTAGAGCTATGCTCAAAAAGTTATCAAACTGTGCATACCCTTTGATCCAGCAGTGTTTCTAATGGGTTTATATCCCAAAGAGATCTTAAAGGAGAGAAAGGGACCCACATGTGCAAAAATGTTTATGGCAGCTTTTTTTATAGAGGCTAGAAACTGGAAACTGATTGGATGCCCATCAACTGGAGAATGGCTGAATAAATTGTGGTTTATGAATGTTATGGAATATTATTGTTCTGTAAGAAATGACTAGCAGACAAAGAGAAATTCCATTCCAAACAAATGTTGAGAGTATAAAATATTTGGGAATCCATCTACCAAAGAAAAGTCAGGAATTATATGAGAAAAATTACAAAACACTTGCCACAAAAATAAAATCAGATTTAAATAATTGGAAAGACATTCAGTGCTCTTGGATAGGCCGAGCGAATATAATAAAGATGACAATACTCCCCAAACTAATCTATTTATTTAGTGCTATACCAATCAGACTCCCAAGAAACTATTTTAATGACCTAGAAAAAATAACAACAAAATTCATATGGAAGAATAAAAGGTCAAGAATTGCAAGGGAACTAATGAAAAAAAACTCAGAGGAAGGTGGTCTAAGTGTACCTGATCTAAAGCTATATTATATAGCAGCAGTCACCAAAACCATTTGGTATTGGCTACGAAATAGACCGGTAGATCAGTGGAACAGATTAGATACAAAGGACAAAAAAGGGTACATCTATAGCAATCTAATCTTTGACAAACCCAAAGATTCCAACATTAGGGATAAAAATTCATTATTCGGAAAAAACTGTTGGGAAAACTGGAAATTAGTATGGCAGAAATTAGATATGGATCCACACTTAACACCATATACCAAGATAAGATCAAAATGGGTCCATGATTTAGGCATAAAGAGGGAGATAATAAATAGATTAGAGGAACAGAGGATAATCTACCTCTCAGACTTGTGGAGGAGGAAGGAATTTATGACCAGAGGAGAACTAGAGATCATTATTGATCACAAAATAGAAGATTTTGATTACATCAAACTAAAAAGTTTCTGTACAAATAATACTAATGCAAACAAGATTAGAAGGGAAGTAACAAATTGGGAAAATATTTTTAAAAACAAAGGTTCTGACAAAGGTCTCATTTCCAAAATATATAGAGAACTGACCCAAATTTATAAGAAACCGAACCATTCTCCAATTGATAAATGGTCAAAGGATATGAACAGACAATTCTCAGAGGAAGAAATTGAAACTATATCCACTCACATGAAAGAGTGTTCCAAATCACTACTGATCAGAGAAATGCAAATTAAGACCACTCTGAGATACCACTACACACCTGTCAGATTGGCTAAGATGACAGGAACAAATAATGACAAATGTTGGAGGGGATGTGGGGAAACTGGGACACTAATACATTGCTGGTGGAGTTGTGAAAGAATCCAGCCATTCTGGAGAGCAATCTGGAATTATGCCCAAAAAGTTATCAAACTGTGCATACCCTTTGACCCAGCAGCGCTACTACTGGGATTATATCCCAAAGAAATACTAAAGAGCGGAAAGAGACATATATGTGCCAAAATGTTTGTGGCAGCTCTTTTTGTTGTAGCTAGAAACTGGAGGATGAATGGATGTCCATCAGTTGGAGAATGGTTGGGTAAATTGTGGTATATGAAGGTTATGGAATATTATTGCTCGGTAAGAAATGACCAGCAGGAGGAATATAGAGAGGCCTGGAGAGACTTAAATCAACTGATGCTGAGTGAAATGAGCAGAACCAGAAGATCACTGTACACTTCAACAACAATGCTGTATGAGGATGTATTCTGATGGAAGTGGAAATCTTCAACATAAAGAAGATCCAACTCACTTCCAGTTGATCAATGATGGACAGAGGTAGCTGCACCCAGAGAAGAAACACTGGGAGGGGAATGAAAATTGTTAGCACTAATATCTGTCTGCCCAGGTTGCATGTACCTTCGGATTCTAATGTTTATTGTGCAACAAGAAAGTGATATTCGCACACATGTATTGTACCTAGACTATATTGTAACACATGTAAAATGTATGGTATTGCCTGTCGTCGGGGGGAGGGAATAGAGGGAGGGGGGGTAAATTGGAAAAATGAATACAAGGGATAATATTATAAAATATATATATATATATATATATATATATATATATATATATATATATATATATATATAAAAAAAAAAAGAAATGACTAGCAGGATGAATACAGAGAGGCTTGGAGAGACTTACATCAAATGATGCTGAGTGAAATGAGCAGAACCAGGAGATCATTATACACTTCAACAACAATATTATATGAGAATCAATTATGATGGGCATAGTTCTCTTCAACAATGAGATGATTCAAACCAGTTCAAATTGTTCAGTGATGAAGAGAGCCATCTACACCCAGAGAGATGACTGTGGGAACTGAATGTAGTTCACAACATAGCATTTTAACTCTTTTTGTTGTTGCTTGCTTACATTTTATTTTGCTTCTTTTTTTTTTTAACTGGTTTGATATAATTTTTCTTATGTACCACAATAATTATATAAATATGTATGCATACATTAGAATTAACATATATTTCTATCATGTTTAACATATATTAGAATACTTGTCATCTAGGGGAGGGTGTGGGGGAAGGGAGGGAAAATTGTCCATGCAGGTTTTGAAAAATAAAAAAAAGAAATTACAATTGATCACTGCATTAACCAGAAGTCTGAAGTCTTCCAGTGACCAACTCTCTTCCTTTGGAAAGTTCTTCTCTTAGTCTATTTCCCTTTGCAAAGGAAAATTTTGAAGCCAGAATTACAAGCATGAATTGGTCCATAACATGGAAACTGTTTTAGATCTCTTCTATTCATCTATTCTTTCTGGAACTTTCTTTTACATCTATTTTGGAGTAAAAATAATTTCCAATCCAGAAAAAAAAACCCACATAGAAGCAAATGTATTCAATAATAATAAAACAAACATCATATAACACTTTGCAAAGATCTTTATAATTTTTATCTCATTTCATCCTCATAAAAACTCTATCAGTAAAGAATGACATTATAAATAAATTAGAGGAACATAGGATAGTTTACCTCTCAGACCTGTGGAAGAGGAATGAATTCATGTTCAAAGAAGAACTAGAGATCATTATTGATCACAAAGTAGAAAACTTTGATTATATCAAATTGAAAAGTTTTTGTACAAACAAAATCAATGTAGATAAGATTAGAAGGGAAACAATAAACTGGGAAAACATTTTTACAGTCAAAGGTTCAGATAAAGGCCTCATTTCCAAAATATATAGAGAATTGACTCTACTATATAAGAAATCAAGCCAATCTCCAATTGATAAATGGTCAAAGGATACGAACAGACAATTCTCAGATAAAGAAATTGAAACTATTTCTAGTCATATGAAAAGATGCTCCAAATCATTATTAATCAGAGAAATGCAAATTAAGACAACTCTGAGATACCACTGTACATCTGTCAGATTGAAAGAATGACAGGGAAAGGCAATGCAGAATGTTGGAGGGGATGTGGGAAAACAGGGACACTGATACATTGTTGGTGGAACTGTGAATACATCCAGCCATTCTGGAGAACAATTTGGAACTATGCTCAAAAAGTTATCAAACTGTGTATACTCTTTGACCCAACAGCCTTGCTACTGGGTTTGTATCCCAAAGAGATCTTAAAGAAGGGAAAGGGACCTATATGTGCAAGAATGTTTGTGGCAGCCCTCTTTGTGGTGGCCAGAAACTGGAAATTGAATGGATGCCCATCAATTGGAGATTGGCTGAATATATTGTGGTATATGAATATTATGGAATATTATTGTTCTGTAAGAAATGACCAACAGGATGATTTCAGAAAGGCCTGGAGAGACTTACATGAACTGATGCTGAGTGAAATGAGCAGGACCAGGAGATCGTTGTATACCTCAACAACAATACTACATGATGATCAATTCTGATGGATGTGGCCATTTTCAACAATGAGATGAATGAAATCAGTTCCAATAGAGCAGTAATGAACTGAACCAGCTACATCCAGCGAAAGAACTTTGGGAGATGACTATGAACCACTACATAGAATTTCCAATTTCTTTAATTTTGTCCACCTACGTTTTGGATTTCCTTCACAGGCTAATTGAACACTATTTCAAAGTCTGATTCTTTTTGTTCAGCAAACAATTGTTTGGTCATGTATACATATATTATATTTAATTTATACTCTGGCATATTCGGCATGTATTGGTTGACCTGCCATCCGGGGGAGGGAGGAGAGGAAAGGTTGAGGTGAGGGGTTTGGCAATTGTCAATGTTGTGGAATTGCCCATGCAGATATCTGGTAAATAAAAACTGTTTAAAAAACAAAAACAAAAAAACAAAAAAAAAATCTCTCTCAGGTAGGTAATAGTATTATTCCCATTTTGCAAATGAGGAAACCAAGACAGACAAATAGATTTGCCCAGGGTCACATAGCTACAAGGTATCTGAAGCTAGATTTGAAGTCATTTTTTTCTGACTCCTGGTCAATACTTGGTCAGAAATCTTTTCTTAATTTTATTCAACTTTGGGGCTGGGGGTTGTGGGGGAGGTGAAACAGCACAAAAACTCTCCTCCTAGTTTCTATGATCACAACCTGACACTATGTTTGGTTCCTGAACCATATAGAGGGAAGCTGTCTTTAAAATCAGCTCCTCTTTATTAAGGATTATGTTTGGATTACAACTGAAAGATAATTCTCAGCAAAGCATTTACCAAGAAATCATTTGTATAATTCCACATAGCCCCTCCCATTATAATCACTGCTAAAAAAAAAAAAAAAAAAAAAAAACTGCCAATTATTATCAGAAATGTTCCATCAGAATTGTTTATTATTCAGGGTCTACAGAGCCAAAATTCCCAGAGCAACATAGATTTCAGCTGTTCTATTTCTTATGTGGAGTTGGTGCTATACCTTTAAAGAGAAAGAAATAGAAAAAAAGAAATTCTCTCATTAGAGATATTACTGGACACTTTCCTGAACAGCATCATAGGATTTCAAACTTTAAAAAACTTTATAACAATAATAAATCTAGCCCTTCTTTTTGTAAATGAGAAGACGGTCCCAGAGATATTAGATGATTTGCTCAAAGTCACACAAGTACCAAAATTTGTACTCAAATCTTCTGACTACAAATTCAGTGTTCCTTTAATTGTACCACACTGAATTTTTCCATTTAGGGTCCTAACAAATAACAGTGACTAACATGTATGGCTAAAATCAGGAGCAAGATGAGCTTTATTGTAGGGGTATCAGAAGTGGCTCTGAAAGTAGTTCTAGGAAAAGAATCCAGAAGCAGGTCAAGCCACAAGATCCTTGTCAAAATCCCACTATATCCTTCTATAGTGTTCCTTTGGATACATATATCCTGGCATTTGTTAAAGTTTGCCTCAATACTTTATAATGATTGAATGAATTATGTAACCAATATAACATTAATATGTTTTTTAAAAGGAGGGTTTTGAAGCAGCCAGAAAAAGAAGCAGTGATCACTAAAATTCAGCATAGATGGATTGAGAACATATTGTATCAGACTAATTTTCCCTTTATTGACAGAGCTATATTGGGAAGAAAGAGGAGGAAGAAGAGAAGGAGGAGGAGAATGAATGAAGGTATAACTAATATGTTATCACTTTTTAGACAAACCCTGAAGGGAGACTTAGCATATTAGTTAACAGAATCAGGATCCCAAAAGATCTCTGCAAAGCCTGAACATTTGATTAAATCTTTTAAAAAATGAAATTTAACAAAGATAAATGTAAGTATTTGGGCCAAAAAATCAACTTTACAAGTACTAAATGGGGGTGGAGGAATATGGCTAGACAATAGGTACATGAGAGAAAGAGAGAGAGAGAGAGAGAGAGAGAGAGAGAGAGAGAGAGAGAGAGAGAGATATCTAGGGTTTTAATAAACACCATAATGAATTCATTTTGATCCTGAATCAAGAATATAAAATTATAATCCCTATTCTTTTTTTTTTTTTTCCTGAGACTGGGGCTAAGTGACTTGCCCAGGGTCACACAGCTAGGAAGTGTTAAGTGTCTGAGACCACATTTGAACTCCACTCCTCCTGAATTCAGGGCTGGTGCTCTATCCCACTGCGACACCTAGTTGCCCCTATAATCCCTATTCTAAAAATAAGGTGTATTTGACACAATAGATTTATAATTAATAAGTTTTTCTACACCTCTAAGGTAAGTACCTCAAGACCAACCTAAATACCTCACCTTTGCTATGGTTATTATGGAATATGTATGCATAATGTTACAGGCAAGGGGTCATAATCAGTTAATGGTTATGAAATAATGAGAAGCTCTGATTCCAGACAAAAGCTCAGCTGTAGAA
This sequence comes from Sminthopsis crassicaudata, assembly GCF_048593235.1. Lineage (NCBI taxonomy): Eukaryota > Metazoa > Chordata > Mammalia > Dasyuromorphia > Dasyuridae > Sminthopsis > Sminthopsis crassicaudata. The sequence continues at coordinate 276,184,258 of NC_133619.1, read as the reverse complement.
CCCAGGGTTCCAGTGGGCAGAATTCAGTTCTATCAGGTGATGGGAAAAGAGGATATCTGGAAAGCAGACAGCATTATTTGGGAAATAGTTCTCTTCCCAATATACTACCTTCCACTTCAAATGTCTCCATGGAGCAATAGATAAGATTTGGAGATGGTCAAAAAGATCCTAGGGACATTCTGCTAGACTCTCTTGAAGCTAACAAACCTATTTTCTGGGTCTGGTCATCTAATAAGCTCTGTATTCACTTGTTTCTAATGTCAACTAATCCATATCACTTCATCTCATCTTTGAGACTAGAATTAGAGACTTTGGGTAGGTTCAAATCCCATCTCAGATGCTTGCTAGCTATTCGATACTGGACAAGTCACTTAACTTTAGATTACCTCAGCTTCCCCATCCGTAAAGTAAGGGGATTGGACTTGATTTCTCTTAAAATCCCTTCTGGCTCTATATTTATGCTCCTGTGATTCCATGATCCTCTGACCTCCCTTCATAGCTCATAAAGCAGTAAGGAGATTCAAAGTAGAAAGCTATCCTATGATTTCCACACATTTCCATGTGATGCTGGAAGTTATTCAACCATTCATAATAATAGTTGAAGTTCTTTCTTTCTGTAGTGGAATAAATCCTGCTTTCAGATCACACACTTGGAGTCAGAGAGACCTCAGGATCCAATATTCTTATTTTACAAATAGGAAACTGAGACCCAGATAGGCAGGCAATTGACACGCAATGTCACATAGTCAGAGTGGAATTTCAGTCCAGATTCTCTGCATTCAAACCTTATATTCTCTCAATGCATCACAGATCCCATATTATCTGCATGGCCTTTTTCTTGCTAAGGTTCAGTTTTTTTAATATGTAAAATGAAGTAGGAAAGGTAAAACTAAAGGATCCTTAAGGTCCTTTCCACTTCTAAATCCTCTGGTGTTATTGATGAGATTGAGGAAGATGACAAATGATGAGATTCAGAAAAGCAATTGGCATCTGATACTAGGGTTTGACATCAAACATTGGGGTTCAGTCGTATGACAAATTCACAATGGCCTTTCTCTCTGGCAAAAGGTAGGTTTATTTATGAGAAGAGGTTATAGACAAAATTAAGAGGTAAAATAGATACCAGGAATGATAGATATGAGTTTTAACAATTAACAGAGGAAAAGACAAGTGGAGGTTACAATTATCCAGAAAAAAAGGAATACACTTAGAAGAAATATACCATTGAGTAACAGGCTAAATCCGTAGAGGAATTTAGCACCGGAAAAGAGTTAGTTAACTATAAGAAGGAGGACACTTTGAAGCATGGGGGAGAGGATGGTAGAAGAAAAACACCAAGGCTGGCTAATCCAAAAGGATTCAGCAGAGATGGTAAGGGCCACAGCAGATTTATAGGGGAAATTTAACCCCAGGGGTTTCACATCTGACTGGATACAGTAGGTGGGGTTATTCAAGACTCTATTGGGATTGGGCCTATTAGGTTGAGCTGATCCCCATCAGAATCCTTCCCTGCTCACCTCAGGGAGTAATCTTATCAGAACTTCAAGCTTTCTCTGCCAACCTCTCTTAGTGATCTAAGACCACATCAGTTATTGTCCTTGGATAAGGATCATCATCTCCAGATTTCAGTTTTAAAATACAAATACTAATGGAAAAGAGGAAGAAAAGGCCAGTTCATTAAGACCCCTACACTTTAGTGTGATTGAATTTATCAGGTAATGAAGTAGATGAAGCAGACCTAAGAACATTGGACACATGGTAAAGTACGGATGGGGCCTATGAAGATGGGTGGTGCTGATAAAGATGAAGCAGTACATGGAAGAGAAGATACTGAAAACCAACAGTCTATGTCATCCATTGTAGTGATCAGTTAATTCTCCAGTCTCTCCCCTTCCATCCAATCACAAAGTGATCTTTTGCATAGTCACAGGGTCATAGATTGAGAATTTTGAGACCTCAGAAGCCATCCATTCACCTCCCCCCACTTATACAATTGAGAAACCTAAAGTGACTTCAAACTCAAATTCCAAATCTAGCTTTCATTTAACACAGAGCTAGAAGCTCTCTCCTTCAGGGTCCAGAGCTGGAAAAAAAAATCCTCAGCCCTTTTTACCCAAGGAAGCTCTGCCAGGATGTTGAGGCAAACATCAGACTGAGGGGCTAAAGCAGTGAGTGAAAGCCAAGGTACAGGCTCATTGATGGGAAGGGAAATGCTTCGAATAGCTTTTGTTCCCCTACAAGAAGTAGGAAGGGAGTGGGTAACATATGTCAGAAATAACAATAATTAATAATGAAAAGGATAAAAAAGGGCTTAAAATCCTACAGCTAATTTGCCTAGAGGCTTATTCATACAGGAGCCTCTCTCCTATCCACCCAAAGAGAGTAAACAGTGAAGTAGCAGGAATTGGCTGCCTGTATTTGGAAGAGAAAGGAGATTGTGCATAACAGAGGCTTTACATGACATTCCCTTTATACTAGGTACTCAGTCTCATTCTGCTGACCTTGGAAAAGGTGTTGTTCAGAAGGTCAGGTGATCCTCTCCAGTAGCCACTTAGGGGATTTCTTGTATTCCCCAGAGCCTAGGTGTCATCTTGGGTCGATTGGAAAGCTGGCAATCCTGGGACCACCCCAGAGACAATGCCAGTGGATACCTTTGTACGGAGAGCACACAATGCATCTCCCAGACAGAGTTAAAGGGGAGGAGGGGAAGGCTACAATGAAAGAAAAGCCCTTGGGTTTGGAAAAAAAGATCCTAATCACAGGCACTAACCTCTACAAAATGCCTCTAAAAGATTATCTTCTAGGTTTCCCAAACTGAGAAAGCAGCTAATAATCAAACAGTTCCCTCTCCCCTCCCCCATATCCATACAATTCTTTTTTCAGACATGTTTCCTTTTATTGCTCCATTTTAAAATTTGAGCACTGGGAACACTTCCTGCTCCTACTAGAATGGGAGCACAGAAGGGCTGACTTTCTATCATTATTTAAAGGTGCCATTGCTGAGAAATGTGCTTCTGAAAATCCAAGATAATTCCAACATGAGGGAGGAAGAGGAGAAGTCAGTGTCATGAATATCAGGGTGGCAGAGTAGAATTTTCAAATTTTTATCCCATTGGCTGGTGATAGGCCAAACTAAAATAGACAAAATGTATCTTGCTGAGTTTATGTCTGTGCAGTACCCACTCTGAAGCACTCCCCCATTTTGGCATTCTTACTTATAGATGGGGTCCCTGGAGTTCTGGATTCTATTTTAGATTCTAAAGTACCCTATGTATACCTTCTTCTAAAACTATAGCTCATGAGCCCCCACTAGTGTCCTTTACAATGACAATCAGGTAGGCACTTAGCTTTTAGCAAAGGCATTTATTTACTAAGATGGCAAGGAGGGGAAAAAGTTATAAAACATTCCCCTCTTAAGCCTGAGACTCACTATATCACCTAGAGATCTAGGAACAAGAGGACTTTAACTAAGAACATAATGTTAAGGAGGCATTTGTGTAGGATATCTGTATTGCAAACAATTCCTGATTCTATAGGACCTGAAAATCTTTTTTTTCTTCATAGAGTCCTCATGCAGCTTTCTTCATGCATCTGGTACCTAAACTGAGTGTGTTGCTCAGTTATGTTCCCACGATTTGTTCTCTTCTAAAATCTGACTCTCTCCTCTACTTCTAGAAGTTACACTCCTGGAAGCTGCTTCTTTCTTCAAGTGACTATCTATGTCTCTGTATATTGTCTGTCTAGAGTGATCCTTCCTGAACAGTCTCCTACTAGTCCAGTAGCTCCCATATAGCCAATGGTGGGAGAGAAAAGAGAAATTACATTTTGCCACATTTTGGTGGTTTTCTCCACAGGTAAGTTCCCAGCTTACCTCCTAAAATTTAGCTGTAAAGTCACCAGGAATGTGAATAATTGTCTTCTCAACCAAAGAAGAACTCAGAGAAGTTCCCTCTAATACCATAAGAGAAAGAGATTCAGTTGTATAAAAGGATCTTTTTTATGAGTGTCTAGGTGAGAGAATGAAGTGGATGGAATACCAAATTTGGAGTCATGAAAACATGAGTTCAAATCCTACTTCAGATACGTTGGCTTGCTATGACCCTGAGCAATTTACTTAATTCGGACCAAGTTTACTCATTTGTAAAAATAGAATAAGTACCTATCTCACAGGGTTTGTGGGGAAAATATGTAAAGGGCTTTGCAAATTTTTATCACACCTATGATTCTATATCATCCTCACCAAGTTTTCAGCTACAATTTGATAAATCATTTAGCCCCTTGTTAAAGATTTTGGAGTCTAGAGGGTTGAAACTGGCCAAAAATAACACTTCTACATCTGGAAGAGAATAGTTCTTTCACCAATAGAGGAAATAGGTATGATAAGTATGATATTTTGGCACCCTTCAGAATAGACCATAAAGGTGATTGGCCTCTAAATATATCTTTCCAAAGCCAGTGACTCTCTAAGTTTTAAGAAAGCAAATTCTTCTTACTTAGGTCTAAAATACAAATGGCATTTCAATATTTTTGAAATTGGGCCAGTGTGGAAGAGCTACTTATGAAAAAGAAACACTTAAAAAATTGAGACAGGTAGTGAAGGACAATGCTGGAAGTATAAACTCTATTTCTAAATCCGGTGGTAATTCTGTACCATGATTTCTGCAGATAATTAATTATAAGTTGTCTTGTATGCTACTTTAATCGTTTCATGTAAGTCAGTCTGCTTTTCCAATAAGATTTGAGGTCAGAGCCCATGTCTTTTACAGTCACACTCCCACCTAATGGTTAATTGATTTCATGAAAGCATGACTTACTGGGGCAGTTAGTGCCAGAGGAATGATGTTATGGATAGGAAACACATTTGAAATATAGCAGGACATTGAAGGCCACTTGTCTTCAGGGGAAGCAAAGGTCTTCAGAGTCTGTTTGTGTGAATCTCTGGGAAGAGGAAGTGGTGCTACTGTCCTGTTCTAAGAAGCAGGGTGGAAATTTGGAAAAGTAATGCAAGTAATGTTGGAGACAAAAAGATAAACTAAGATGGAGGATTTGGTTGTGTGTAGAGCAAGGGATGAGAGGGAAGGGATAGAGGTAGGAGGATGAAGGTTAGAAAGATACTAAAAATAAGGATAGGGGAATAGCCATTATATCTATTGTTTGAGAGTAACCAGTTTCTACCATTGTTCCTGCCATTTTTGCCAGACCTCGATGCCTTTGACCACCAGCACCAGATGGAACAGCCTGAGGCCAAACTGAGAAGCATATCCTGTTAGTGCTAAAGTTTCCCTAACAGACAGAAGATTCATTCAGTCAGTGAAGGGCCTGTCTCTTTTCTCTTCTCTTGCTCTGTCTGAAAGCGGATGATCATGCAAAGCATTCCTTTCAAGTTACATCTATAATTTTTGTTTAATTAATCTTAATGCCAGACAGATAAAATCTGGCCCATCACAACTGTTTCTGATGTGTATGTTTCATTATAGTGAAGGAAAAAAACAAAGAAAAGGGAGCTGTGAAGACAAGAAGTACAGATGAAGATGACAAAGGGCTGATTCTATCTAAATACTTTCTCAATTGGGATCTCAAAAACTATGAGAATCTTTTTTATTTTTAATATTTTTTAATTAAATGCTTAAATGAAGTAACAAACATGAAGCTAGACCGCATGTTCCACCCCTAAAGATTCCCTCCAAATTGTGGCAAACAGACTTTGTGATCAGGAAAATGCTCCAGACAAGTTTGCTCTCCCATTACACACCCACCAATCCCATCTCAGTGAGATACTAATAGAAGTGTTAGTTACTAAAGGAAAATCAAGCCTCAGTGCTTGCAAAAGAGAGAAGGTTTAAAAAGGAGGCTCCACCTATATGAAGGTGGACATCCTCCAAAAGGAAATCCCTAGTTTTATGCCAACCTAGATGAGCCCTGGTATCCTGGAATGGTTTAGTAGGGTCCTTAGTATGGTGGTCTGGGGAAGACATGAGGCAGATTGGAGCCAAGCATGGCAGGCAATATTAAAGCTGAACAGAGGGAATTCGGTTCCAGGAATTCTATGTGATCCCAAAACAGGTTGGGGGGAGAGAAATATGGAAATGAAGGAGGGTTAGTGTGAATCTCTCTTGGGATAGGGAAGAAGACTGAACATACGAGAACAGTTGTAGAGCAGAGACATGAGATGAATTGACAAAGTGACCAGAGGCATGACAAATGCATGTATCTGGGATAATTTGGGATGAGGAGGGACTAATAGAGAACTAGAAAGAAGGGAGAGGGAGGAGAGGAGAGAGGAAAGAAGAGGAAGGGAGGGAAAAGGATGGCAAGGGAGGAGAGGGAGGGAGGGGAATCAAATGATTCCTTGCCTGCCCCTGTTCTTCCCCATGGTAGGAGTGTGGGACTGAGCTGAGTGAATTCAGAAAGCCTTGGGCCATCCAAGGTCTGAGGACAAAGCTGAACTGAGTCAACCGGCTGGAGAACTGCTAGCAAAAGCGATCTTCGAGGCAGCTCAGAGTACTGACGTTTAAGAATCCCAGGGGCATCGGAGAAGTCTTAGGCGAGAACACGGGTCGGCTCAACCTAGCACACCGGGGCATAGATGAGGTAGGAGGGATTGATTATAATGTGTTAACGCCAATCACTCTTATTAGAAAACGACCTTGGTCACTTTGTATCTGATTTCTGCAACTTTTCCATCTCACCAAGTTCTTAGCACAATTCTTGACACACAGTGGATGCCAAAAAGCATTAGCCGAATTGAACCGAGAAGGAATCTAAGTGCCCCATGGGAGCAAAGCAGGCGGGGGAAAGAGGAATCCGAAATACTGTCGGGCCCCGGACTCAGGAACACCGAGGAAAAGTGAAACCCAGATCGAAGCACAGAAACATCAGCTGCAAGAGGCAAAGACGACAGCTGCAGACAGACCTCGCTAGAATTAGGCGGACGCGGGGCAGCACAGTTCACCTTGAGGCAGAGCGTCACAAGCTATAAACAATGACGAGCGCCCTTCGGAGAGAGCAGGTGCCATCATTTGCCAGAGGACAGGCTGCGGGCGCAGTCGTCCTCCTCAGTGATTCCTTGTGCCCTATCCCGACCCGAGAGAAGTCAGCCCTGGAGAAGGTGACCAGTGACCGGGAGGAACTGAAACTTCTCTTCCTCCCGCCTCTCCTCCCCGCCCACCCCCCAAACCAGAGAGCCTGGGGTTACTCTCGAACAAGCCGGATGGATAGCTATTTGTGAGTTCCGTTAGTGGGTTTCTCAGGCTCTCTCTCTGTCACCAGCCTCTCTCTGTCAGGTCCCCTACACTGGGTGCTGTGAAATGATAAAGAGAGCAAAATGTGGCTCTTCCGACGCTTAAACGATAACGAGGAAGACACTTCCATATTTTGTAAGATCTGAGCAGCTGCTCTTTCCACCCACATGGAGCGAACCTTGCTCCCGAGCTTGAGTGGGGGTGGGAATGAGAGGTGGTTTGAAGTGCTGGGTGGGAAGGAAAAATCAGCCCGAATTGCAGAAGCTGAGGAGAGATCTCGAAAAACAAGCAGCCATCGCGTAACACGAATCCCTTACTAATATCGAAAACGAATGAAAAACTGAATGAATGAAAAGCACCTATTAAGTATTAACTTCGAGCTAAGGGCTGAAGCTACAAATCCAAAAGCAGGAGTCATCGGCCCCCACTTCCACCCCTGTCTCCCTTCGCTTCTATGGCTTCCTTCAATTCCCAGCTGAAATCCCACAAAAAACTTAATCCTAGTGCCTTCACTCTGTGGGATTACTTTCAATTTATCCTGCAGATTGCTTGTTTGTACAGTTATTTATATGTTCTCTCCCACGTTAGAACGTGAGTTATTCGAGGAGTTTCCCCAGTGTTTAAGCATGTCGGCTGGCATATAGTAGGCACCTAATGTTTTTCGACTGCCCAAATATGATTTTCTTATAGTGTGTCAAGAAGGGGAGTATATTCAACTATGTGGAAACACCACATGCAAAGAATCGATAGTGGGGGAGTATATTTTGGTTTGGGAAGTCACATGGAGAATTAATTGACATTTTTTTCTTAGAGCAGCAATTATATTCATTTGATTACTATTCCCAGAGAAGCAGGCATAATCATTAACAAATGGTCATGGGGAGAGAGGAGTGTAGCTAAATAGCAAAGTAGGTAGAGTGCCAGCCCTGGAGTCAAAAGAATCTGAGTTCAAATTTGATCTCAAACATTTACTGGCTTTGTGACCCTAGGCAAGTCACTTTACCTCAATTGCCTCCCCAAAAAAGAGTGGCCATTCAGCTTCCACTGGAACTCCTTAGGTGAAAGAGAACCAACTAACTCTTGAAGCATCCTTAAGCACTTTTGGATATTGCCTAATTGCTACAAAATTCGGTTTTGGAGTTGTTGGATTTTTCCTTTACATCAAGCCTAAAACTATCCCTCTGCATCTTCCCAGCTGCAGTTCCTAGATCTGTCCTCTGGGTTCAAGCCAAACTAGTCTAATTTAACTTTTCTACATGATATCTCTTTAAATACAGAAGCATGCCCATTATCTGTTCTTAAAGCCTTCTCTTCTCCACGCTGAATAACTCTAATTCCTTCAAATGATACCACATAAAAAGTGTAACCATAAAAAGTACTACCGGGCCTTAGGAGTTAGAATGTTGTCTTTTCTTTTTCCATGAAAGAGTCCATCTTAATTCTTGGCTACGTACACTACAGGCTCAGTTCTAGAGGACTCTGACAACTTAAAGGAAGAATTAGATTATATTTTTCACACTCTTTGGATTGTTATATTGTACCATCATCTCTACCTTGATGAGTATTGGGGGAAATTACTTAAACTTACATTTGTTCCAAGTGTGTGGTACAGAAAATGGTGAGGTGTCACCATTTAATAAAAAAGCAGAGAGATCTCTAGAAGGAAAGCAAAGTTTATTGTACATTATGGAGAGAAGGGCATGCTACCCCTGGAGCAGACACTCAAAGGGAGGAAGCACCTCCTGTGGGCAGGATTTGCACCTTTAATCCCTCCCACCACTGACCCTCATCCTCACTGGCTAAGAGTCTTACATTCTAAACTTGAAATCTACCTGAGAAGTTGAACTTGACCAATAAGTACATAGTTGCCTATATTTGACTGAAATAGGGAGGAAATGATGTAATGGGAGGTTAGCAGGAAAGGGACTCAAGTATGCCCTTGACTCAATCCTCAAAGTCCTTCAGGCCTACTCAAACTCTGAAATAGATGAAGCCTTACTCAATTTTCACAACTGTTTTGAAAGATCTCACCTCATCTCATTCACAAGTAAAAGGTTTCCCCAAAAGACAGAATTGAAAAGTATTCAAAGTGCAATATGAATCAGGTATGGGAGTTACTTATTTCCTATATACAAAAGAGATGCTCAGTACAAAAGACTGTCACAAGTTCAAATTTACAATGATTCAAAACAAATAGCAATAAAAAACTGATATTAAACTCTCCCAGGAAAATGGTACACAAACCACCAAAACATAAAACTTCTGGTAGGACTGCTAAATAGATATTTTATATTTCACCTTGGCTCTGCACTGTCCAAGAAATTCCCTCTAGGCCTATGTTTTCTGGAAAGCCAGGTCAGGGTTGAAGTCATCCTCTTGTCAGTGGTCATTTCAAATGGCGAATCACTTCCCCTCCTTGCCAGTCAGCTCCAACTGAAGGACCCAATATCTCCAGATTTCTCATTCTAACAAGGTGACTTCCACAGAAAGAATTGTCCATCTGCAAATTGCTATTCAAACACAGAAACACAAAGCACATCACAGTTAGGGGACTGAAAATGAATCTCACATTCAGTCAAGTCAAATTTGTGCTTTAGCTGCTATATGTTTACATTTCTGATGGGATGAGGAGGAAAGCAGATCTTCCTCCATCCCATACAGAAGAGGCTTTATAATGGTGGTAACATGACTTATATCTGGGAAATAAGGAAATAGGCAGAGAGCAAATTATTCCCTTTTAAGTTCTGCTCAATACAGGGCTCTTCCTGTTTAGGGGCCAATAAAGGGATTGCTTTATAACATCCTCTAGTTACCTTCAATGTTGGCCAGAAATAGTAAGGGCAACTTGAATCAAATGTTCTTGATGGCCCCTCATGGTTACTGTTAGATTTTCATGACATATTCTCAACTAAATTTTCTTATGAAATTATGGTCAACTCTCTATAGATCAACCTCCCTGGAGGTAGACTGGTTCTTGGTGATAGATACACAGTCATCACTGGGTCCGTCCCTGAATTCTTTCTTGCTTGGTAGAACTTACCAAACCCAATACATTGTCATAGACTTAATGAAACCAGATTGACCTTTATACCATGGTAAGGTATCTGGGAGGGGGGGGGGGGACTTTAGCAGAAGTATGGAGGAAACAGAATGTGAATATATACAAAGAAATTATAAGCAAGGACAAATTGGTGTCATACAAATTAGAGGAAAAGGAGATATAGCAACAGGTCTTAAAAGGTACCTAGAACAGCACTGCTGGCTTATGAATAGACAAAGCCTTGAGCAAAATTGTGGAGTAGGCTTATTTAATCTTCAGGTCAGAGACAGAGATAGGAACATACAAAAGATTGTTGCTGGTGTTGTTCAATCTGGTCCTACTCTTTGTGACCCTATTTAGGATTTTCTTGACTGGAGTAGTTTACTATTTCCTTTTCCAGCTCATTTTACAGATGAGGAAACTGAAGCAAACAGGGTTAAGCAACTTGCACAGGGTCACACAGATTGTTGGTGTTGTTCATCAGAGAAGATCAAACATCAGAACATCATGACCAATGACATTACTTGCAAATGAATTGAATTTAAGTGAAGCAGAGCTGTGTAAAATTATCAGTCTCATTCTGTGCTCCAGAGCCCTGAGACCAGAGGCAAAACATAGGTCAGGAAAACTGAAAATGGATCCAAATGCAGTGGGGACTTCAGCCTTTTTAAGCTAAGGTCTTTTTAAGGTCTTAGATTGTCTGAGACAACACCTATTCAGTGATGAAAGACTAGGCAAGAATTGAGGCAAGAATAGTGCAGTTTGCCTTCATAAAAGAATCAGTCTGAGTGGAGTAGACTCAAAGTTTCTAGCCAAAATAAAAATAACTATTTACATTCACTCTGAGCCATCAAATTCCAGAGACTTGGGCTGGGACCATTATTAGCCAATCAGAGAGAACCATTGTGATTTGGATTTAAGTCATAATCAAGTAACTGCATTTGAATCCCAATGGACCTTATCAAAGCCTGGTTTTTCAGAGCTATATTTCATGAAATCATAAAAGAAAACTACATGAAACAAAAGAATTAATTGTTCTGATTTTTTTAATGATAGAATAAATAAGTAGGAGGTAAATATCTAGCCCCTAACCCCCTAGATATCTTGGGAAGCATCTAATCAAAATTTATATTTCTTTGGACAGAGGTTTTGACTCATCACATAGATAAGTCTCATTCTGTTGTTATTCTCACTATTGCTATTGGCATGTATTCACTTTTGCAGTTATGTTGTTTGAGCTGTTCAAGAAGCAAATAATCTCTTCAGATCTCTACCATGTTTAACATATATTTGACCACTTGCCATCTAGAGGAGGGCATGGGGGAATGGGGTGAAAATTGAAACACTAGGTTTTGCAGGAGCTAATGAAGAATTGTCCACGTGTATGTTTTGAAAAATAAAAAAGCTTTAATAAAAAAAAAGTTTCAAACTTTTCTTTATTATTGAATGTCTATCTTTTGTCTTTTGTGGTTAATTTGCAGAATAGGTCACCTTGGATAGCATTCTGAGTTCCATTACTTTTCAGAATACATTACTCCTTTCCCTGTTTCTTTTTCTAGTGGTTGGGAAATAGTCTTATATTATTTGAATATCCTTTTCTTTATATTTCAAGGTCTTTCTCCTGATAGCTTATAGAACTTGTTTCTAAAATAGATTGTTAGTGCTATGTGTCTTAAGAGTTTGCATCACTGGGTTTTTTCTCTGGAGGTGATCTATGAATTCTTTGACTTGGGATTTAATTTTCTATGAACTGCCTATAATATATCCTGCATTATGGTATTAAGGACTTTTGTCCTGTCATATTCTTTTCAGAGACCTATGATGTTTGGGTCATCTTTATACATTCTGCCTTCAAGATCGCTATGTTTTGCGTGCATAGTGAGAATATTGTCTTTTAATGGTTTTTGTTGTTGTTTTTTGCTTCTCTTTTTCTAGGTTGCCCATCATTTCAGTGTGTTTGCATTCTCAATCTATTGTTCTCTCATTTACTTCTTTGATGAGACTTGTCATTGCATATTCAAGACTTTCTATTTTGCTCTTCCCCCCCCCACCAAACTCTTTTTTTCCTGTATGGGACATAAATTCTGCTTTCATAATATATCACTTCTCTTTTAAACCATTGAGGAACAAACAGCATGTTATAGTTTCATGTTCTCAAATTTTTTAGGATCCTTTGTCTCATCAAGTATTGAATCA